>NW_005841916.1:2832715-2843462 GCF_000455745.1 Alligator sinensis | reverse complement strand
AGAGCATGACGGGGGATCAGGGCAGATCAAGGCCCCAGAGGTGAGGGAGGGAGCGGGGCATAGGCAGGAGCAGGGGCTGAGATGAGTGGGCCTGGCTTGGCCAGGTGGTGGGACAATTAGAGGCCCAGGGGCCACGTGCCCGCCAGGCCTCTGCTTTTCCCCCACTTTCCCCAGCCCCTGCTCCTGCCTGTGCCCTGCTCCCTCCCTCACCACTGAGGCCTCGATCTGCCCCCCGCTCACCCCCCAGCCATGAGTGAAGGAGTGGAGCAGAAGCAGGCCTTGCACACTCAGGGCGGGTGCAGGACAGAGTCTGAGTGGCACAGGGCCCAGCCCAGGAAGGCATGGGGGGACACATGCCCCCAGATCTGCATGCGGGGCGGAGCAGGGCAGGCTGGGACCGGGCCAGCGCACGGTTTGGCAATTCAGCCACATGGCTCGGTTCTGGGGCCAGGCAGCAGCAGTGGCGGGAGCAGGGATACAGGGAGGGCCGCATGCAGATCCAGGGGCATAGGCCCCTGTACCCTCCTGGGCTGTGTGCCTGCCCCCCCCAGCCCCCTCCACTCCCCAGACAAGCCACTCGTGGCTCTGTCCTGTGCCCACCCCGGCTGTGCAGGGCCTGCCCCGGTCGGCTCTCCCCCTCACCACTGCACGTACCCCTCCCCACCCCTGCTGCAGCCACCAGAAGCCCACGGCCGGGCTGCCTTGCGGCCCTACCCACTGCCCCGCATGTGGGGGGGCTAAGCCCCATTATCCTACCCTTCTACCGGCTATGACCCCACCATGCCCCCTGCCACTGGGTGAACAGGACCCTGGCTGGGCTGGGCTGGGGGAGGGTCAGAGCCTGGGTGGCTCGTTCAGGTGGTGGGGGGGGCTCCCACTGCTGGGCACATCCCAGCAGAGACCTTGGGGGCCCATGCTCCCCAACCTGTGCTCGGGATGAGGCAGCTGCTGCTGAGGGCTGCCTGCTGCACCCTGAGCACAGGTGGGGGAGCATAGGCCTCTGGAGCCTCCGTGGGGGTGCACCCAGCAAGAGGACACTACCAAATGAAAGGAACTCTGATATTAATGATGCAGCTAGAAACAGCACTCCAGTGCATTGCACTGAGCAAAAACTGGAGCATTGTCTTTAAGATTAGCAAGCACTAGTACTTAATAACAGGGAAGGGCATGGTTCAACTACAGGACTGGCAACTAAAAACCAGAGTCCTTAATTTTGGCCCTGCTACTAATGTGCGGTGTGGCCCTGGACATTCTTTGTCCCACTTTAACCAATCAATGTCAAATGGGGGTAACATCTACCTCACAAGTGACATGGAAGTGCACACAGTTGCACTCATCAGGCTGAGCCAGGAAAGGTTCCTGATAGTTAATAGTGATAAAATTGTACTATCATCTATGAGGATTCACACTTCTACAGAAATAAATTTAATGCAAATCACTTTGACCACCCTATCCAATCCATGCCTAAATCTTAAAAATGCAATACTTGGCCACATTTCATCTAATTAATTTCATTAGTATGGAAATTTCAGGTCTTTTCCCACATTACTGAGTCTAGATTTGAACATGGTCACATTATACTAGAACACAAGGTTAAAGTAATTTTGAAACATACTAGGGGTGCACTGATAGAGATTTTTGGGTACCAAGAGCTGATTTTTAAGGAGGCATATTGGTCGTTACTGATCCAATTTCCGATACTAGCCTGGCAGTTTGGAAAGCTGCGGGCAGCTGGTAAGTCTGGTGTGGTGGAAGGGGGGGGTGGGGAGGGAAGGGGCATAGGGGGGACAGATCAAGGCCCCTGCAATGAGGGAGGAGTGGGGCTGGGGCAAGTGCTGCCCAGCCAGGGTGAGGTGGATGCGGGACAGAGCCATGGCTAGCCTAAAGTGGGGAGGGGGATGGCTCTCGCTGCTGTGCACTGCTTATCTGGGAGCCACTGGTCTTGCACAACATGGGGGGGGAGGGGGCATGTACCCCACCACTTCCCCCACCCTTGAACTTTGGTGGAGGATCGGATGTGGCTCCCAGGGTGAGTAACTCTGGCCACCCTGCTATAGGTATAGAAGAATCAGTGCTGATACTCTCTCACATATGAGCTGTCCACAGTGTGTTTTGCATTATGTACTATTAATTTTACACATTTATAATATGCAGATTAGAGGGAAGTATGGTAAACTAAACTGAAATAAATAAAACATGGGATACATGCTCATGATAAAGGTGACAGCAGCTGAAACTGACTCCAATTTACGTAAACTACCATAAGAACAACATTCTGTACTCTGGACAAGCGGTCTGTGTGGCCCTCAGCTGGGCAATGCCTACCTCCTACAAAGCATAAGCAGAGATCCTTAAAAGAGCACAGAAACATCTTCTAGAAGTCTGCAAAGATAATTCTATGATACTGAAAATGTATAAGATGTTCAAGAATAATTCATTTTTATTAATTTTATTACAAGTACTTACTCTTACTGGTAAAAAAGCAATTATCTGCAAAGAAAACTTACCTTTCTGCTGTAGGGGTTACTAATAACCAGGTTGGTGTCATCTGAACCTGATAAAATATATTCTCCTGTATCATTCCAGCAAATTGTATTCACCTGTAGAACATATGTAAATAAAATTGCAGTTAGTTTAGGAAAAATTCGTGCAAGAAATAAAACACCCCAAAATACATACATATGAACTGCTTAAACTTTCTTAAAATATATAGGATGCTAACGTACGGTCAGAGGCCTGATTTTCAATCCTATCCTCACTTTGTGCAGTATGCTCTTCCATGACTAACCACCTGCACATGTAGCGGATGTGGCTTGCATGCAAATATTTTATTAAATGCATGCATAGGCATTTGATAGCAACAGAAAAGGACAGTGCATTTCATTGAATCTTCAGCCTCTACTACATTAACCAAGAATGACATGACATACATGACTGGAAAAAAATGCATTTTCACGTATGTTCTTCAGACAAATTCTACAAATGAAATAAAAAGCCTGCATAGAATTTTAATATGACAATATTTCTATGGACTTGGAAAAAGTATTCTAACAGTGGATAATATGAAGACGTTGTGCCATTTTATGGAATTATTTGATATAGGAATCTTCTTTAATTTATGTAGGCATCTCTCTTGATACTTGTATATTCTATAACACTCTTCATACATACATAAATGTTGCTGCATCTCATTACTTCAAGCCACATACCAAAAGCAATACAATCCCATTATCGGTTTACATTAACAGGAATAATTTTAAAATAATGATTCTGTTTACGTGTGCAAATAACTGGAAAATAGAAACCTAAACTTTAGTAAGTGATTAAAGATAGCAGCCTTCAATGAGGAATAGTCATTTGGTTAAAGTGTTTTCCAGATTTAGGACTTTCAACATACATTTTACTTTTCTAGCCTCTGAATTGCTCCCTTTCACACGCGACAATGGAATTCTAGGGCACCCATCGGACAAGAGGAAACTTCCAGGAGGTTATACAGTGCCTAGTTACTCTCTCTCACACACACACACACACACACACACACACACACAGCCTTGCTCTCCAGAATGCCTAGGGTACAGTGCCTAGTTACACACACACACAGTGCCTTGCTCTCCAAAATGCCTGGGGTACTCTGAATTTTAGTTAGGAAGGAAATGTTATAAAGTATTCATTACTGTATCTTCAAGTTACACAAATCCTGCATCACCTGTACACTGAAGACCCATACTTTTCCAGACCCTTGTGAAAAAACACACCTTGCATAACATTGAGGAAATCCTCCCAGGCCTCTCCTGCAGAAAGAGGGATGGTTCCAGAGAAGAAATCCGCATTGGGGTAAGGAATCAGGTTAGAAGCATGTAGCACTATTTCCTTGTTAGTTTTTCCATATATAAAATATTGTTAACGCTGTGTAACCAAGATTGCAAAGTGTTCAAGCACCCACACTGAACACCTTCACGAGAAAATTGGATGCTTTTCTTGCTGGGATCCTATGACCCCAGCTGACTTCCTGCCCTGTGGGCAGGGGGCTGGACTCGATGATCTTCCAAGGTCCCTTTCAGCCCTAATGTCTATGAAATTTATGAACTGTACTCAAAAATAGAAAGATCAGAAAGGATGCTGACATGCCTTAAGAGTGACTCTAATTCAGGCCAAGAAAGCATTTTCATTCTAAACCCTTCTTCTAAAAATGTAAACAACATATCAAAACTATCATCTTTGGGGTGAGAATGTCTTATTCCATCCTGAGTCCAAAAGGTATTTTTTTATTTTATTTTATTACAATATGAAAATACAATAATTTGGCTACTTTATTTTGTAAAGATAAAATTTTAAGTTTCAAATCTCCTATCTGGGGCCTCCATTACAGAATATAATTTTTGATAAATATAATTTTCAAAGACAAATTAAATACATTTAAAATAGTAACGCTATAATTTTCCTCAACACATAGGCATTCATCATTCTAGGTGTCATGGATCTCAATCATCTACAATGAACAATGTAATGAATAAGCTCACATAGGTAATAACATTACAACAGCCTGACCCCTCAGCTATAGTAACTAAAGAGTGTGGTCAAAATAGAAGAATTTCATGCAACCAGTCCTGTTGCAAAAAATGAAATTGTCTAGGATGTTAGTTATTTTCCATCATAGATCCTTGCAGGTGAAGAATGCTACTATTACTCTTGACAAAAAAAAATGGTAATGAAAAAAGCACAAGAGGAAAAAAAATTATACGCTGCAAAAAAAGAAGGCATCAGCAAAAATAAAAATAGAAAGTGTGAGGGAACAGAACAAGAAAAAAAATAATAGAGAAGTTGGTTATGAAAACAAGAAAGGGAGAAAGAGAGAAACAGAGAATGAAGAAGCATGTAAAGGACAGAAATAACGACAAATATGCACATACAGATATTCACTTTCCAAGGAGAAACTCTGCTGGGAGTGATTTAACCCTGGTTGTTCCCAGGTCATTTTTCTCCTAGAGCAGTCATTTTTACTCTGCAAGAAAAATTCTGAACATCTGTACAATCCCAAAAGCAGCGACTCACGAAGGAGAAAATGAATGTCTGTACAAGATCAATATTAATACTGACATTGCAAAAAATCAAAAGCAGCAATACAGACTGTGGAATGATTGGTTAGGTTGCAGTACTGAAGAGAAAAACCTAGGCGTTACAGGATACTATAAGATAAATAGGAACGCAGGGTGTTTTGTTGCAAAAAAACAACCCAGTATACTGTTGGCCTTAACAAGAGTGACACCTGCAAATCAAAGGAAATGATGCTCGATTCTCCCGTTCTATTCTGCACTAGTGAGGCCTCACCTGAAGTCCAGTTTTGGATTCCACACTTCAAAACAACGGGGATAGACTGGAAAAAGTCCAATGAAAAGCAATAAAAATTATTTGGGGCCTGGGAGGCACGACTTATGAGGAAAGGCTGAAAGAACTGGAGTTATTTAGTCTGGAGAAGAGAAGACGGGGGGGGATTTGATATCAGTTTTCAAATACCTGAAAGATGATTACAAAGGGGATGGAAAGAGGCTTTTCTCTGTGGCCACAGGGAACAGGATTAGAAGCAACAGATTCAAACTGTGGCAGAGTAAATTTAGGTTGGAGATTAGGAGGAACTTGCTGACTATGAGGGTGATCTAGCACTGGAACAGGTTACCTAGAGAAGTTGTGGAATCTCCATCCCTGGAAATGTTGAAGAGCAACCTGAACAGACAATTCGCTGTTAATATATTGAGGAATGATCCTGTTTTGAGCCAGGGACTGGACTGGATAACCTTTCTTTCCAACCCTACTTTCCTATGATCCTATACAATTTTCCAGAGATGCCCATATGGTTAGTTATGTATATATATCCAAAACTACTACAGCATATGGGCTTATCGACACATACCTATTAAAGCAAAGCGATGAACTCCAGAGTTTATTGCTCCTGGGCACTACATCTGCATGTACACCCTAGACTGCAGCATGTTAAGATGGGTCGGAGCAGCCCCAGCTGGCAGGGAACCTGGGCAGTCAGTCTGCCCAGGAGGTCAGCTTGCCAGCCCAGGGCTGCTCCAACCCAGCTCAATGTCAACCTAGCTCAACCCAGCTCAAGCACCCTTGTGCTCCAGCCAACCCAGTCCTTGTCGACATGTGCACTGCTGCATGCTAAAAAACTCTGCAGCAGGACAGTACTTGTATTTACAAGTACCAACCTGTGGTGGAGTAAATTAGTTTCATGCAGCCTAATAGGGCTGCACATGTAGACGCGGAGACGTACCCTACAAGTTCACAGTCCCAGCCCATGGCATTTAAAAATATAACCCTCAGCACAAAAAGAATTTGAAGTTCCTGGTGTTAAAAGAAAGAAGCAGCTAATAAGTTTTAACTGAGCTAGCAAAGAGAATAGTCCGCTGAACACAAATGACACAATGACTGATAAGAGAGAAGCGAAGAGCCAACAGGTCTGCAAAGATTAGATATTAGCTTTTATTAAATAAAATGCTCTGTATGCCAACTTCTTTTCAATGTTCAATATTTATTACTGCTCTTCTGGCCTTGAAATGGAAGCAGTAGACACTAGGATAAATTGATCAAACAGCAGGTTTTTTTAAATTACCTATTTCTTTGCCTCAAACAAAAGAGAACTGTAGGAAATATATCTACCCCTTTAGAGATGTAAAGGAAATAAACTCCTCTGGGTAATCAAAGGAACAGAATTAACTAGATGGGGAGGAGATGAGTTGATTACCAGTACCAGTGGAACAAGGAAAAGGGAAGCATAAAGGTTCAAGGGGAAGTGGGAGCACCTGGCAGATACAGAAAAGAAGAGAAGAGACAGGGAGTGTCCCTCCTTCTCCATGTGAAATTAAAGCACAGGTGTTAACACTATGTCACTAGCATTTTCTATACTAATTAAAGACTTCTAACACTGGTTCCCAACCCAGGGGCGCAACCCAAATCAGGGCCGTAGGGGGTCCTTAGTAGGGTCATGAAGGGCCCACACACACACACACACACACACACACACTCATGCGCACACAGCCTGGGAGCAGTGGGCAGGCGGGATGGGGCCTCTACACACAAAGGGGGAAATGGTGACTCCCCCACTGCCGCACTCCACTCCCAGAAGCCCCCACGGCACCAGGTTGGGAGGTCCTATTGGTGCTCAATTTAGGGTTGCAGAAAAAAAAAGAGGCTGGGAACCACTGCTTTAAGATATATATTTAGAAATTGCTTACTTGCGTTACCTGGGGGGAGGGGACAAACAATAATACTACGGATGTACCCAATGTTAGATCAGAGTCCATTTCCGTTTTGAATACATCAGGGATGAATCATTTATCTCCGTCCCTACACTGTACCTTTCTTCCTTTTTTCAAGAATTTTCACTTGAGAGACCATACGGGTGTAGAAAATTGTCGTCTGAAGCTGCATTTCCTTTCCCTTCCTTGCAGCGAATATAAAGATTCATTTATAACACGTCCTTTAGATTTAATCACCTTCCAAGTGATTTATTCAGTGATTTCAGGAACCTACTAAGTGTTAACCCTGTAAAACAAATTAAAGCTAAAGGGTAAGAAGCCAAGAGAGCAGAAGTGGAAAACTACTTCTGCAGAGTACAATGAAATAAACTCTGTTCACTAAAGCTACTTACTAAATCCTAATCTTAAAACTGCTGAAATACTAATGATAAAGAGGTTAAGGAATGTTCCATGCCGCTTTCACTCTTTTCCATACATAAAGGCATAATATCTATCTTTAATTTTATGCTTACATGCTGGTCCCTCCTCACCCTCTGCAAGACTCATGCCTCACTCAACTTATAGTCTGATGGTCTGAAACAAACCAAAAAACTTTCACCATTTATTTAACCCTCACATTTAAAGAGCACAGACCCCTGAATTACTCACTACATATCATCCATTTTGATGGCCTAATCCAGGGATTGGCAACGTTTTTTGGCAGTGCCAAAAGCACCTGCATCCTCAACTTGTAAGATGCTGGCATGCCGAGGCAGATGACAGGGGAACCACAAGGGACCCAATTCTTGTTGTGGCAGCGCAGTCCCAGGCCCTTCCCTGAGGTGTGCGGGCCAAGCAAAATGCCTTTGCATGCCATGGTCTGGCACGCATGCAGGGGGTTGCCTAATCATCAGGGCTATCCAATTACTAAATGACTATGGGCCACAAGTACCTTGGGCCACACTAGCAGAGGCTGCACCAGCAGAGGCCACACTTCCCCTCCTACTGTACCATGCTCCTGGGCCATCCCTTGCTGCTCCCAATACACTGTGTACACCTCACAACCCCTGCTGCACTGCACGCTCAGGCATCCTGGCTCACCCTGAGCTTCCCAGCAACTAGCTCCCCACTGTTCTGCAGCACTCAGGCACCCTGGCCTATGGGCTCCCCCCATACTGAAGACTGTGCCAGTGCTGCACCACCCTACCCCCTGGGGCAGAGGCAAGAGGGGGAGCCTGGAGCCCTTGGATGCAGCTGCTGCAGCAGGAGTAATGGAGGGGAGGGGATAGCCAGGTTGAGTCCAAGGGCTACAACTTAACCCCTTGCAGGCTATATTTGGCCCACGGGCCTCCCACTGGATAGCCCTGCTTTACCTGATGCTATTGCACATTCAAATTTACTCATCTTAAATAATAGTACGTACATTTCTAACCAAAAATACTGTAAAAAAAAGAATAGCATGCTTACATAATTAAAAACTTGGCCATTTTCTGACTCTTTTTTTTTTTTTTTTTAACTGATTCACTTTGATCTTAATTTATTTTTTTTTACATGAGATTTCCTCTTCTTTTTTTAAATGAAGATACCAAGAAAATTCCTGTGTGGGGAACTATTTACAAGGCATCAAATAAAAAGCTGTGCCCCACAAAAGATGTATGCTGATTGCAACATTTTTTTAAGCATCGTATGAAATGAGTCACAATTCTGAAGACTATCTTCAGAACTAGTATCTTCTCAAATAACATACAGATGCAAAATAACAATAAAAAACTGGGGAAATGTCACAGAAAAAAGTTTCTGATCACTTATGAGTACATGGAAAATATACTTTTAAAAAGCCTGACACTGAAAATTAAAAATGTATTTTCCCAAGGCATTCATCAATCTTAGAAACCATCTCCATGCTAAAATGCAATCTCCCACCCCTCTCACTTGGCTGCTGTTAACAATTAATAAAACATTTTTATACAAATGGCAAAAGTTGCCTTTTACCATCCCATCACTTTTTTTATGTGAAAATGCCCACAACACTGTTGAAAAATTGGGGAGGGATGGGAGAGGAGAGAAGAATTAACCTGAGGAAGAGATCAGACTTAAAAAATTCAGACCAAAATGTGGGGGGCTTGATGAAGTTAAAAACAACTGAAAAAGAACCTTCATGTAAGAAACACTTCTGCAGCTTTAACTGTAAAAGGCTCACTATATGTTCCACATAAGATATGCACCGGATTTAAAAAAAAAGAGATTCCCTGAAATGGACTCAGATTCAGGGACAAAAGTAGAAATTATTTAGCAAGACTTTTGTACATTAAAACCTTAAAACTGTAACAGTAAATAGACAGCATTGCTACTACAACCCTTAAAGATAGTAATTGCCCCCAAAATGTCTGCGCAACAAAACCTACTAACAGTTTGCCCATGTCACTGCGACAGACATCTGTACATTTATCCCATGATATTATTGCAGGGCTGACAAACCAGTTGGTCCTCTGTAGTGCATCACATCAGCCCCAATCCTGGCCCCTCCTGAACTCTGCCTGACTGCTCTACTCTGACTGCAGAGCTCTATTGCCCAGAAGTGTTAGGCCCCAGGTGGCCACCCCCTCACCTATTAATGGTCCTTAATGAAGTGACTTTCCAGTCATTTCATTCTTGCAAGCTACCTGAGACTAACATCAGAGCCAGCATTCAGAGGATGCAGTCAACCACAGGGAACCTCAAGACCTAAATACATCCAGGATCTCTGTTCTCCCACACACTCATCCACCCTTCCTTCATCTTAGCCCCTCAGTTCAATAAGTGTGGCAGCAACTGGACCAAGGAAGAGGTAGCTGATCTCACTGCCATCTGAGGTGAGATCAAAAAATCAGCAGGTACTCCAGGCAAGTCACTAAAACAATATAGTCTATCAGAAGCTCAGCCTGGAGTCATGAACATGACTGGACTTAGTGCCAAAGTGCAAGGCACAGGCACTGAACCAGCAGTTTGTGAAGACACAGGATAGCAACCACATCAGGCGTGTGCAAGGTCATGTGTAGCCACTACGAGGAACTTCTACATCTTCACAGTCAGGTCCAAAAATATGGTGGACACAGCAGACCACACCACTGCTAGAGCGTGCAACATGGGATCCAATGCAACCGTGGTTAAGGACATGCAGCCCTCCCAGGCCAGCACAGCAACCCAGATCTGAACCAGATCAGTGACTCCCAGTCCACCCTGCCCTGGCTAGCCACCCACATCCAATGTGGAAGAAGGAGGTGTTAAACGGCCCCAGCGCAGGCGAAGGGGACAATTAGTGGATCAATTAGTGTTTTTGTGAGACATGTGTTTAATGGTAACTGCAGGGTCTTTAACGATCATTGTGTTGCAGGTCCAACTTCATACTCCCCCACTCCTAAAAGAATCCTTCAACACATGACGTACAGCTAGTATGGTTGTGATTGCTTCACAGCAGTAGTCTGCAGATCTCATCAAGGCAGGAGTGTGCGCGCATGTGTGTG
>NW_005841916.1:2821383-2832698 GCF_000455745.1 Alligator sinensis | reverse complement strand
TGCTTGCTCTCTTTGCAGTCTCATTCCATGCATTTTCAGTAATCCAGTGGCTGCTTGTCTGCAGTCTTTGTGATTTATTGGCAGACAGTTAACCCAGAAACTAGGGGTGCACCAATAAAAATTTTCTTGGCCAATACCAATGGCCAATTATTATTTCAAGGTCCCCACAGTGAGGGAGGGAGTGGGGCAAAGCTGCCCAGCCAGGGCAGTGAATACAAGCCCACTGGGAGCAGGGCAGAGCCACAGACGGCTCATCCGGGGAACGCTGGGTGGGGGGTGGCTCCCTGCCACTGTGCATACCCCTGTGGAAGGCATGGGGGGCATGTGCCCCCCCTTTTATGCATGGGGTGAAGGCAGGCTGCCCACTGTGGGCTCGGGGCCAGCAGCTGCGCCAGCCTCTTCCTGGCAAAGGGGCTGAGCTGGGACTGCACTCAGAGCAGGTGGGGGCGGCAGCTACAGAGTGAACTATAGCCACCCCAAACTTCCCCATATCCCACCCCCCAGTGCCACCGCTGACCACCCTGCCTCACCCTAAGTGCAGCCCCAGCCCAGCCCCCTTCCGAGAAGAGGCTAGCATAGCTCCTGGTCCTGAGCCCGCAGCAGGGCAGCCCATACTCACTTCAGATGCAAATCTGAGGGGCGCATGCCCCCCATGCCTCACCTGGGTGTACGTGCAGTGGCGGGAATCCACCACATTGGATGAGCCACCTGCAGCTCCGCCCCACTCCCAGGGTTGTATTCATCGCCCTGACTGGGCAGCCCCGGCCCCACTCCTTCCTTCACCATGGAGGCCCTCAAGTTGCACCCTCCACGCCCCTTGCCTCCCCCCCCACAGACTTGCCAGCCAGATGCTGCTCTCCAAGCTACCAAACTGAATTCCTGACCATGTGCATGCTACGGCTGCATGAATACGTGCAGTATTTATTGGTGACGCTATTGGCTATACCAGCCCAAAAAAGCCAATTGCCAATAATGTTAATTTTCCTTTTATTGGTGCTGATCTGATATGCAACCAATACATTGGTGCACCTCCAGGTCACTGATGAAGATATTGAACAAAATTGGTCCCAGAACTGACCCCTGGGGCACTCCTGGGTACGGGCGCCCACCTAGACATCAAGCCATTGATTACTATCCTCTGAGCCCAACGATCAAGCCAGTTTTCTATCCACCTTACAATTCATTCATCCAACCCGTACTTCCTTAACTTGCTCACAAGAATGATGTGGGAAACCATATCAAAAGACTTGCTAAAGTCAAGGCATATCACATCCACTGCTCTTCCCGCATCCACAGAGCCAGTCATCCTGTCATAGAAGGCAACCAGGTTGGTCAGGCATGACTTGCCCTTGGTGAACCCATGCAGACTGTTCCTAATCAACAGGGATCTGAGTTTTCCACTTTCCATGGAAAAACAGAAAAAAATGTGGATTTTCCCCTTTACTCAAGGGAAACGAGGCTTTCTCGTTTTAACAGAGAAACCCATGGATTTTGCAAAGAGCTCTCTGCAGGCTGGCAGATTTCCAGCCTGCAAGGGGCTGGGAGGGAGTGGGAGGAGGGTGGTCAGGCAGGGGGCACCATGTGTATGTAGATGCACATGGCTGCCATGCAGCCTGGAGAGCAGCTCCAGTAGATGAGTGGGGGGGAAGAGGGCATTGAGGCCCCTATTGAGAGAGAGGGAGGGAGTTGGGCAGGGCTGGGGCTTTGGGCCCAGGGCTGCAATGTGCAGCCGCAGGGCTCTGGCAGGGAGTAAGACAGGCCTGTGGGCAGTTCATCCAAAATGAAGCAGGTGGGCCCAGCTCCCTGCTGCTGCACACACCTCCTGGGTTCTACTGGCAGCTCTGATGTCATGGCTGCTTGGGAACAGAATGTGTCTGTGTTTGGGAGAGGAGGTACTTGCAGCTCTAGCTCTCCCCCTACCCCATCTTCCTCCCCTGCCAGAAGACCTGGCACCTGCCTTTCCATCATGCTTCATATTGATCTTTCCTGTGCTGTGAAAAGTCTGTGTGTGTGTGTGTGGGAATCCTTTTGTATTGTGCATTTTATTTCTCTGTTGCATGCATGCACTGGTCTCTTCTTTGATTGTTTGCTTCAGTGTTAAGAGTGATGTAAAAATTGTGTGCTGTCTGTCTGTCTTCTCCTGATTTTTATCTGATTTTTCTCTATGTCTGATTTTTCCCTTTATAGTTTCTTTCTGTTTCTGTGTATTTGTGTGTCTGTGTGTGTGCATGCGTGCAAGCAATCTGTGCCTCCTTGCACAGTGATGGATCACACTAGCAGGGAAAACACAGCTTTCTTTTTTCAGTTTCCAAAAAAAAAAGAGCAAATATAAATTCAAAGAAATTAATTGAATAGTATTACTAATAGTAATTGAATAGCTAAGCTAAGATAAGCTAAATCCTACCCAATCTTTTGTAACAAGAAAAAGGAGCAGGCAAGTTCAACTACTACTGAGCCAGAGCAAGCTGCAATGCCTCAGTCTGAGTGTTCCTTTCTCACACAGTTCCTGACAGGGAACAAGCTGGAAAAGGTACAGAATGCCTCCAAGCAGAAGCTTTTATGCTGTTTCCAGTCCCACCCCACAGATGCTGTCATTGGAAAGGCAGCCAGGGAGAAATCCTTCTCACTGGCCACCTACAGATGTCAGTCTTCCCCCCTGCTCCCCCTTCCCCCCTTCCACTCTCCCTCCCTTCCCCGCTCCTCCTCCCTCTTCTAACTCTCAGTTAAGCTGTCCGAAGCATCCAAAGCATCTGAAGTACTTTGGGCGCTCCAAACTGCTTCAGATAGCTTAACTGAGCCCGTGCTTCAATCTGGACATGCCGTTTCAGATGCCGAAGCGTCCGAAGTGGCACTGGATCCGAAGTGCTATCTGAAGATTCGCAGAGCCCTACTAGTTGGGGATGGTCCTGGTTTGAGCAGGTGGGTGGATTAGATGACTTGAAGTCCCTTCCAACCCTAATTTTCTACAATGCTATGATATGATTCTATGAACTCTCCCAGTCTCCACCCAGTCAAATCCTAACTTCTGAATTCTTTAGTATATAACCTAAATAACATTCTTTCAGTGCAGTGGTTTTTATGTAATGAATAAACCAAATGAAAATTTCAGTTCAGAAAGAGGGAAATTTTATGTGCAAAGGTTGTCAGGGGTGTGTTAAGAATATTGCTGTAATTTGGGTGCCACAGAGGTAGGAGCTTAGCAGGGATTTTAAAATGGTAAAAACAAAAAAGATGGCACCATTCTAACTTTTAATATTGGGAGCAGACCACCAAGAATCCAAAGGAGGACATAACTCAGTAGTCTATTCAGTCCTTCACATAGGTGGTACTTATCTACAACCTGTTGTCAAGCTGATAAATACCTCAGATGTTTAAATGAATGATATTTCTAAGATTCATAAAATTCCTGTAGTAAAATTCTACATTTATTTTCCATCTTGCCATGTGTCTCAGACTGCATAGAGACATAAAGGTAGGTTATCGGGAGGTTAGATCAAGTTAAAAATGGCCACCTGATCTAACTTATTTCACCCAGGTGCAGACCTTGCAGTAGTTAGTGAATCTAAGTACAGACTTGTAGCAGGGAGTTGAGTCTTGGCCAAGCTATGCTTGCCTTCAGTAACAAGCCAGTACCGGAAGTCCAGCAGCAGGGAACCATTGTCATAGGCATGGGCCCTTTAAAGCCAGAATTTTTCAGTTTTGGGGGCGGGGGGGGGGGGGGGGGGGGCTGCAGGTTCCCACCCTGCTGCCCTCCCACAGGACCACCACAGCCCAGCGGGAGTGATGCGGCACTGCAGGGAACATGGGAGAAGCTGCTTGCCATTGTGAGCTCCGTTGCTGCCCTAGCGAGGCGTCCCCTGCGCATGCAGCAGCGGCAGCAGCGCGGAGTTGTGCCCCTCACTGCTGCTGTTGTGCATGCAGGGGGGCGTTACCAGAGCAGCACGGAGCTTGCAGCAGCAATGAGCTGCCCTGTGTGGCTCCAGTGTTTCCTGTAGTACCAGGTTGGAGGCCCTGGGGGAGGGCAGCGGGGCAGAAGCCCATGCCCACTCACACCCTGCGCACAGATCTGGGGGGCACTGGTGGCCACCACCCAGGAGTGTGCACAATGGCAGGGAGCTACACCCCGAATCCTGAGCCTGCAGCAGGCGGGAGGAACTGGGCTCTACTTCGTTGTAGCAGCTGCTGCCTCCTACCAGGGGCAGGGGACTGTGGACCTGGGTGCCTGGCCCCATAGTCCTGGCAACTGGGGGCCCAGGACTAGTGGAGTTTAGTTGACAAAAGCAATTAACCTGATTAAACACTTTGTATGATTCACCACCCTTAGTCCAGAGTCTGCAAAGTGGCCAGCAACCACGTCGGGAACACAAAGTACCAGTTGACTGGCATCTGCTTGAGAATTTGTTGGAATGGCATCAGGACCAGGGGCCACTCCATCTCCAACAGCAGGGGCAGAAGCTTGGGCTTGGTCTCAAAGATGTTGCGAAACATGCATACAGAGACAACAAACTGAGGTATGTTGCTCTCAGTAGCATCCATGTGTGTCCTCAGGTACCTCCAGTGAGCCTCAAGACATTTCACAGCCATCCTGCTAAGCTTGCAGCTGAACAGTTCCTTCCAGGCATGTTGGGCTCCAGTGAGCAGCTTCATCAGCCAGGGGTTCAGCGAGTAGGCAGAGTCCTCAATCATTCCTCCACTGGGATGTCACGCAGACCAAGGCAAAACTCTCTCCTCTCCATTTATTCAGGGGGGAGAAAGACCCTAAATATCCTGGCGTTGTGCACCTTGCCTAACCAGCTGGCCTTTACATGTGTGAACCAGCCACAGTAAACAGCCTGAAATTTAATCAAGAAGTAGCCTTTCTGATTAATGGATTCCCAGCCACAGTATACAAGGGAAAGGATAGCCATGTGTTTGCTATTGATGGCCCCAACGCCAGTAGGGAACACCAGGCTGGTAAAATTATGCACAACATCCTGTGCGTCAACAAGGCATATGATGCGTAGAGCCATCATCTGCTGGATTGTGGGACACACCTCCCACTACCTCTACAGTCATCAACTTGGCCACGCCAAAATGGTTTGCCGTGGACCACATGCTACCACACAAAGATGACAATGAGCTTCTTCATGATTTAGGGTAACCCCTCATCACTGTTGGTCGCTGCTGTATGCATGAGGCAAGCTCAGCACAGTTCTCCATGAAGGTACTCTTGGATAAGCAGAAGTTTATGTGAGACGATTGCTCATCATGACAAGTGGCTATGATGACCCAGTACCACCAGTTGCTATTCATTTCCCTAGTCCAGAAATGCCCCTGAGAAATTTGGAGAAACTCCCCAGTCTGCCTGGTCACAACGTGATTACTTGGGGCCAAAAGATCTTTAGGGCAGCAGTTGCTGTTGCAGACTAGTGTGTGGATATAGCAACAGACCCTTCATTTTGTGGAAATGAGCATGAGATTCTTTTCCAAAAGTACTGTTTCATCATTCTTGGCACCAGTAAAAGGAGCCATGGTGTCCATCAGGGCCCACCAACATCACCTTGCCTCAGGAGTTCATAACTCTAAGCCAATAAGGTCTTTGAGGTTACGACCACCCTTGGATCCATAGCAGCCAATGGTGGTAGAAGGTCCAGGTCATGATCAGTGGTGGTAGGCAGCATATATGCAAGGTAAATTCAGGCAAGTGATGAGGGGCCAGAGCTGTGCAGTGAATCACATGCAGCAAAATCTCACCCACACAAATTTCATCACCCACGCACAATCTGAACAACCAATGGGAGCTTTATCCAACACTGGCAGAGTTCTGGGAACCAACAGACCCTCAACCAGCACCAGGCTTGTTAGTTTTTGTGCTCATTCAGATCACATACTGATGGAAGAGCAGTGGTACATTCAGCTTCTCTTTAAACCTGTTTGGAAGGGCGATGTGTGGCCATGCAAATCCTGTGACTTCTCCATTATGGAAAAAGGAGCAGCACAACCAGTACCATGACAAATGTACTGTCTGCTTATAGTCTAATAGACACAAGATTGAAGTCTATAATAATGCAGGAGGAAAACATTACAGTTGCCATGGTAACTGACTTTGAATTTGTTTTTGATTTATGTAAGACACCAAATTAAACTTAAGAAAAACTACTGTGTAAATGCATAACAGACTTTACAACAACCCTGTACTTTCAAAAACTCTTGCAGAAGAACAGGAAGAGATAAATGCATTAATAAGCCTGAATTTCTGCTCCACTGACAGGCTGGGCAGGACAGAATCCTTTCCACAACAGACAAATCTGCCACCATGTCACTAAGCCCTAGAATCTGCTAAGTCATAGGGCAATCAAGTGCATCTAACTAATCTTAGGAGCTTAAGTAACCCTGTGCAGAGTGAGGAAAACAGACTTGCTGCTGCCTGTATTCTGACACTGTTGTCAGAAGCTGGATCTGATGAATCCAAAAGCACTGTGGTTGTGAGACTCGAGTACAGAAGGACTTGGCAGCTAGATATTGGAAAAGTAAAGAGAATTTTTTAAAGTTATATGCAATGACCTCTTCCTTCATTTTCCTGTTCCAGCCCATGTTACAAGAGTCTTTTTTCCCCATGTGACAGCCTTATTCACTGCCAAAGGAATGAAATAAATGTCTCCTCGCTCAGTTTCACGGGTTTTGGTAGTACCGTTTAGAAACTTTAGAGGAAACAGAAGATGAGGACCTGGATGCAGGTCTTAGCCGGTAGAGGTTTTCACTTTGGCTATAAAATTATTTAATTTGCATTTTTCAATTTAGGCACATTTAGTTTGTTACAAGGACACTACATTTTCAAAGTTTTTAAAACTCAGATTCAAGCAATTACTTACACAGCCATCATGTACATTCAGCGTTGCTTCAAGTTTTAACCTTTGGATAAATTCTCTTCTTCCTGTTGAAGAAAAAAAAATGTTAGACTCATTTTAAACCGTGATGTTAAAAAACATTAGCACTAAGATATTCTGGTGATGGGCACAACATAAGAACCTAAATAGAGCAGAATCTGAATTAAAGTCCCAATACAATTTCCAGGGTTTTAAGTGTTCAAATAGGAAAAAAACCCCACGTTTAGTTGCTGTTCCACTACCTTTAGCACCAGTATAAAAATTCTGAAATTGACATGCTTCAAAACCAGCTGCCTCCTTTGAAATTACAGCACAGAAAAAAAAGAAAATAACCCGTATGTACAAGTAATAAAAAAAATAGCTAGAGTCTCATAACTGACAATTCTAATAAACATAATACAGGTTAAGAGGCATAACTTTTAAACTGGAAAACCACAGCCAATCAGTTTAGGTCTCAAGTCAAAAGTAGAACACAGTCCTAATGCTAAGAACAGGACTAGAAATCAGACTTTTATAGGAACATTTCAGGCAGCTTGAAAAAAATCAGAGAAGCAAAGGAAGAAGACTCTTCTCTGAAGTTCAGGCTTTATGCGGCAGGGTTTTATATGCTGTGTATTAATGTCCTGTATATTCATTTTCATGGTCTCCAGCCAGGCAAAGATTTAGAAAGAAAGGATTAGAAGGGGCTTTGTGTCATCAAGTCCAGTCTCTTGCATCTGAAGATCATCGTTTACCAAAGGAATCCCCCCACATCACTGCTGATGACAGCGATGCAAGAGACTGGACTTGATAGCACAGAAAGACAACTGACTCCTCTGTTTTTTCCTCCCTGCCTGGTGCTCCTGTTCAATCTTCTGCTCTGCTTTCCGCTTCCTCAACCCTGTTTGCTGCTGTGCTGCCTCTCCCCTCCACAGTCTGCTAGGTGTTGCACAGAAAGCCTGCATGTGCCACTAGTGGCACACCTAATGCAGGTTGGCTGCCCCTGTCATAAAACCACAGGTCAGAACAATGTGGCTCTGATCCAACTTGAGCCAGGTGGCTCTTGTGACATGTCAGCAGCAGGGGGGCTTTCTCCACACCTATGCTGGGCAAGAAAGCTGGGAGTTGTGCCCATATGACTATCGCTTCTCCCAGGCCCCAACTCCTTTGCTACAGCGCAGGCACAACTTCACTCATGGGGAGCTGAACGGGGACCCGGTATCTGCAAACTGCACCTCTGGTGGCATACACACAGATAGAAGCTGCCCAGCCCCAGCAAAATTCCCCACTGGCTGGAAGTTGCGCCCAGGCTGTAGTTGGAAAAGGGGGAGAAGCAACACCAGGGCAGATGCAGTTTTGTAGATGCTGGCCCCAGCACAGCTCTTCACAGGCTGGAAGCTACACCCGTGCCGCAACCAAGGAGCAAGGGGTTGGGAGATACAGCAGCAGCACAGGTGGAGCTCCCAGCTGCATGGCCCCAGCATGGGCACACGCAAAGCCCCCCACCACTGCTGACATCAACAAAATCACCCAGCTGATGTTGGAGCAGAGCTTGGAGGGCAGAGAGAAATGGCAGCAGTATGGGTGCAGTTGGAAGCTACCCAACTTTTCAATGGCCAGCCCTGGTGCAGATCTGGGTGCTGGCACAGGAAAAACCCTTCAGCTCCACAGACTTGATCCAGTGACTCCGCTGGCTGGATCCAGCCCATGGGCCATATTTTGCTGACCCATGCCCTAAAGCAGGGGTTTTCAACCTTTTTAATAAGTGTACCCCCTAGCAGCTCCCTTTTTGATAAGTGTACTTCTGGGAAGGGGGGGTGGCAAGTGGCCGGATGCAGAGCGGGGGCATGGTGAGCAGTGGAGGGGCAGTAGTGCATCATCTGTGCGGCCCTGCTCTTGCCCCACCCCAGCCCTGCTCCTGTGAGGCAGCAGCATGGGGTGGCAGCACTGTCCCCAGCCACCCCCGTGTACCCCCTGGGACCTTGCGTACCCCTGGGGGTAGTTTGAATACGCCTGGTTGATAACACCTGCCCTAAAGCATGCCATAGGTAGAAGCAGGAGAAACTGTGTCTGATTTTAACCTGAAAAGGGACAAACTAAGGACACTTGTGGTAACAGATATACATTGAGACAGTAGCCTAAAGTGCTTCCTTCAGTTGAATTCAGTGGAAATTATCCATCTTGATAGAAAAGGGGAAAAGATAAAGAAACCACGTGGGGCAGAAAAGCAGAGAAAGGACCTTCTCGCATCTATATTTCTAGCCTTAAATCCTGAACTAGACTAGGACAAGTCACTGCCCCTCTGTCTGTTTTCTCTAGTTGCTTTTATCTTTCTTGTTTATTCAGATGATAAACTTGCAGCAGCACAACCAAGCCTTATGTTTTCCATATTTTAACAAAACAAATTTAGTTCGTAGTGAAAGATGCCAGTCTTGTTTCCTTCGTAATTGTAGACAGGGCTATAATTTCAGGTGTCTGGGATTCCATACTGATGTAAGAGAGGAAAAAGATTAATTCTGATTCGCATTTCTATCTTTTGGCTCTGTTACATGCAGACATAGTATAATGGTGCAATGCGGGAGCAACAAGTGTTTGAGGGATACAGGAACTGAAAAGGTGAAGCTAATCTCAATGACAAAAAAGTGACTTTGCAGTGCTGCCAAAACTACTTAAGAGTCCTGTGATGATGTGAAAACTGCAGCTTTTGTCTGCTTTTAAAACAAAACGTTCTAGCTTTCATAATTCAGAGAAAAGCTTGAAAATATGAATCTTAATGGCTTGAGGCAATTAATAAAGAAAATATATTAAAAAAAAAATCCAATGATGACCTGTGGGGTTTCTTGGGTTGGTTTTTTTTTTCTAATTTAGGGTTGACAGTACTGTAGCTCTTAATCTGCAATTTAAGAACTAAGGATTACTCAATGAGACTAAATCATTAAGGTAAGTACCCAAACCTGCCCACCTGATAGCCCCTACAAACAGCAAACTAGAATTTAAGAATGTCAGTCAGTCAGAAATACTGACTTAGACACAGTAGACTGTAGGAGAAACTTCAGCCGCAGGCAGAATAGTCAGAGTCCTAAAGATAAGAGACAAAACCACATTTCACAGGAAAGTGGAGCAGCTCAGAAGCAGCAGCAGTTCTGTTGTTTCAGGAGAGAGAGTGTCCCTGTCATTTATCAAGAATATCTATCTGGTGAAGACAGGTTAAAGCAGGCGTGGGCAATTATTTCGGGCGGAGGGCCACTTACTGAGTTTTGGCAAGCCATCAAGGGCTGCCTGACAGGCAGCCAGGGGCAGCTAAATATTCATTTTCTACATTTTTTAGGGGCCCCGTGGGCTGGATTCGGCCCGCGAGCCACATTTTGCCCATCCTGGGGTTAAAGTAACAGATTGATCCTGCACCCCCTGCAAAAATATAACACTGCCCAGTCAAAGTCAAGAATATTCTTTTAACGATACCCCATACTAAACTTTGCCAAGGTCCAGGCTTTAAGCTTCCTGTTAGAGATGATTGTGTTTAGAAGATGGACTATGACCCTGTCTAAACCCTATCTGCTACAGGAACAATCTACAGAATAGTTGTGCAGTATTTCAATGGTTTTGCTGTGGGAAGCACTGATCATAGAGGCAGTGGAGATACGAAAACCATGCAAATCCATGGATCCAGCACACGAGCATCACATACAAGATATGCAGGAAAGGTTTCATAATTTCATAGTAGCTAGGGTCAGGAGGGACCTGAACAGATCAAGTAGCCTGACCCCCTGTCACAGGCAGGAATGAATGCTGGGTTCACAAGACCCCAGACAGGTGATGGTCCAACCTCCTCTTGAATTTGTCCAAGGTAGGGGCGAGGACCACTTCCCTGGGAAGTTGGTTCCTTCGAGTAGATGTGATATCTTTTATTAGATGAACTTGTCAGGAGGTGATGTGACTCCACCAGATTGTTGGTTAAGACATTAAGTGACAAGGCTACCCATGACTGGTATTCGGTGATGCAGTGGCGGAGGAATGAGACCTTAACCTGCACTATCATGCGGACAGTGCGTGATCGCTAGTAGCCTAACCCATCAGAAGTTGCCCCTAGAGCGTGACTGGCCAGACCAGCATGCTGAGGCCTCCAGAATGTTCCATCAAGGGGGGACCCTGATTGGCTAGGGAGTCTATAAAGGGGACTGCGCGCCTCAGCGTAGGGTTCCCCAGACACTCCCGAACTCAGGAAGACAGCCTGATCACCTGTCTTGTCTGGACAGACCCCTAGGCCTCTAGCTAGATTCCTAGCATAGGCTACCACAGCTTATAGCTAGACCACGCGCTATCCGGAACGCCCTGTGTGTTGCCCAACTAGGCATCATACTTGTACTGACAGTATTTTCGGCTGCAGTCGACCTTCACAATTACACCTTGCTTGTTACTCGCCGCTAACCCTCCGTTGCTCGGTTTTCTACCTGTACCCAGTCGTCCGTG
>NW_005841916.1:2820031-2820626 GCF_000455745.1 Alligator sinensis | reverse complement strand
GGAGGAGAAAAATAAGGCGGGTGAGGAAGAAGCAACTCACAAGGTGGGAGGGGTAAGTGACATCACCCCAGGAGGGGAGGAGAACGCCGGCCCTGTAGCGCCCCCTACCATCTCACCGGGAAATGTAGGGAATAATGCTTCAGCACCCCCCTACGGTGTTAACAAAGGGATCAATCACCGACCCTCTAGCACCACCTCCCTCACCGCCACCATACAAAATCCCCTCAGTATGCCCCAGTCTTCCCCAGAAGGCCGACACTGCAAGTGCCCCCACCTTCCAAGTAAATCCAATCGCCACAGTCAAAACAACGGTGGAGGGTGAGGTAACTCAGACGGTTGCAGTCTACCAGACCCAGACAAGGGGGGAGATGAAAGATTTAATCAGGGAGACAAAAATCAGCCCAGAGGAGACCCCAGTAATGTGGGTGGGGCGCCTCATATTAAATCATGGAGGCGAATTACTCGACATGGAGGAGGCCACTACTCTGATGAGACATCCCGTCTGGAGCGGTGGAACATGCACGGACCAAACCCAAATTGCTAACAACTGGGTATGGCCGATACCAATAAGCGCAGTAGTAGTCCCGACCCTTTT
>NW_005841916.1:2816878-2817464 GCF_000455745.1 Alligator sinensis | reverse complement strand
AAACCCTGCTACAGCTCGAGACATTACCACTGATAAAAGACACCCGATTGCATCGGGGAGACACAGACCCAGCACATCAGGTCATTGATCAAGCTCTTGCACAAGGAGTATTATCGAGGTATACAGAAGCAGTCCAATCAATCCAAATAAATAATAAGAATAGTCAAGGTACAGTGGATGACCAATTATTCTTAAAGTGGCTTCATGAATTCTGGGGGCATCCCAGTGCTACCAGAGCCCGAATCTGATAGCAGTTAGATGCGGAGAAGGGACCTAATATAAAACGTTGGCAAGAAATAGTGCAGGCATGCCCCACCTGCGCAAAAAAAAAACCAAGACAGTATAGACACAAACATGGAGCTTTCAACACTGAGTACTTCTCACCGGGAAAAACCTGGCAGGTTGATATATTGGGTCCCCTACCAGAGGCGAAAATGCCTAACGAGGGCTTAGCTATAGTAGACCTAGGAACAAGACAGCTCCTTGTCCTCCCGCTCAGAAAAACAACTGCAGTAAAGGTCCAAGAAAGTTTAATAAATGCACGCGCTCGTTGGCAAGTGCCGACTGAAATACACTCAGATGGAGG
>NW_005841916.1:2789997-2814791 GCF_000455745.1 Alligator sinensis | reverse complement strand
ACCTCAGCGTAGGGTTCCCCAGACGCTCCCGAACTCAGGAAGACAGCCTGATCACCTGTCTTGTCTGGACAGACCCCTAGGCCTCTAGCTAGATTCCTAGCATAGGCTACCACAGCTTATAGCTAGACCACGCGCTATCCGGAACGCCCTGTGTGTTTACACCTTGCTTGTTACTCGCCGCTACCCATCAGTTGTTCGTTTTTCTACCTGTACCACATCGTCTGTGTCTACCTGCCACTGTAAATAGTATTCAACTCGTTAATCATCTTGTTGGTTTGTAAGTAAATTTATGAATTTTCTTCACCTACTACTTGTCGCGCTTTTTTCCTCTCTCACACTTGGCATCCCCGAGCGTGTCTGGGTTGGTGTCACTACTCCGTGCCCCACTCGACACGCAACTGAGGCCATTTTCCAAACACCATCCTTGAATTATGGCCCACAGAACTGAGTAGGTGGAAAAAAGTTCTTAGCAAGCTTTTGGGTGCAGTCACCGTCCTTCAGGTATGGGGAGTGAACAGCAGAGATTCCCTATGCCTGAAGAAGGGTGACTGCACCCAAAAGCTTGCTAAGAGATTTTTTCGAACTACTCAGTTGCTCTAATAAAATATCACATCTACTGAAAAAACCTTGCCTGCCTATGTTCTTAGACCAACACAGTTGCAATCAAAAACCCCACATACAATACAGTATAACCTCATACATCCAGTGTGCTCAGGCCCAAGCACTTGCTAGAAACGTGAAAATGCTGGATTTTTTAAAAAGGCGCAATGGCCGGTCGTAATGCAGCCGAATAAACTCCAAAGCAATTTGAGCTGAAGTAAACTACTCCCAACCTCACCGTCTACAAATGTATTTAAGCACAGTAATTCACTCCACCATCAGATAGTCCCATCAGACACAGGTACTATCCTATGCCGGAGTAAACTGATCTACTGAGACCTAACTGCAGCACATATGTAGACAGTGATGCCTTACTGCGCAGTAAATTAATTTACTGTGCAGTAAGGAGCACATGTAGACACACTCAGTGTGGCCACTGGGGACTAGGTGCAGACTGTTCAGTTAAGGACCAGGAACAATGGTCTCAAATTGTAGCAGAGGATATTTATGCTGGGCATTAGGAAAAACTTTCTGACTATGAGGGTGGTTAAGCATTGTAACAGACTGCTTAGAGAGGTTGTGGAAACTCAATCCTTGAAAGTATTTAAAAACAGGTGAGACAAACACTTGACTAACAAACACAGTTTAGTCAGAAACAATCATGCTTTGAGCACACACTTGAACTACTAGAAAACCTCCTGAGATCCTTTCAACCCTATTATTCTATGATCCAGAATAAACTCTTATAGAAAAGTGATAAAAGACAGGAACATCCTATCACCAGCCAGAGAACACTTGTCACAAAACCCATCACGCCATCTTTTTTCACAACCCTTATCTAAAAAAAAAAAATCCACAAAATACCTTCAGATGATTGGCCTAGAAACAGAAATTCATAGCTCTACCAAAAACCATAGAACTCAGAGATACTGGTTTTATGGTTAATTATATATTTTTCATTTCTGTCTCAGCTAACTCCTCTTTGCTCCACAAGTGATAACTGGCCACTTCACTTTTCAAATGATCAATCCATTAACCTAATTAGGTTAAACTAAAACAATTATTTTAACTTGTACTTAGGTTGGGCCATGACTGCTTCTTTCCCAGACCCGATAAAGGGCACTTAAAACCCAAAAGCTTGTTTCCTCTTGCTCTCTCAATTATACAGGTTGGTCCAATAAAAAAAATATTACCTCACCTCAAAAAACTTGCTTCTCCTATATCCTCGGACAACCATCCCAGTTACAGGAACAACACTACCACTGACTGTTTGCCAGCAAATGCAGTAAATGCATCACACAAAAGGGCACAAGCTTCAGGTTGGAGAGTTTAAGCTTGGTGATCATGAGGGAAGGCATCCTGATACCCACAGTAGTTGGGAGGGGGAAAAATAATTAAAGAAAATAAAACCAAGAGACTGCCAATAATTTAAAGCTATTTTTGCCCCAATTATTTTTATTACTGTAATAACATATACAAGTTTGATTTAATAAAAAGGCACTATGGGGGAGCAAGCAGATACTGCCAAGTTCTGCCTCACTAAGCAGAAGCAGGAACTGAAATGTGTTTGTAGCCACGCTGTCCTAAAGTGAAGACGCATGAGGACACAGGCACAAACATGGCCCCAATGGACACCGCTAGTGGAAAGATTCCAAATTTGCACTAGCACCTGCACCATTGTAAGCTGAAGCTGCACAGACACACAAAGAAATGCTATTTTTCTGAAATGTAGCATTTGTATCACCTTGCCTATGATCTTGGTCAGACTGGAACAAGAGAACTTCAAAAAACAAACAATCAGATGTTCATGAAGTAATACTGGCAATTCAGATGGTACAATGTTCCCTTGTACCAATATGCTACTAGGGATTTAAGTGTACTGCTCAAAACAGCCATCATTCAACCTGAATGAAAAAGCTATAAGGGACCGAACATTTGTGCATTTATTTTTTAAGTAATTTTATTTTTAAATATCGAGATCTTAGCCACCACATCTTAACTAAATTTCAGTATGCAAGCTCACCATGTACTAACCCTTCCTATAGATATGGTGGAATGGGAAACACTGCTTTTTCATTAGAATATTTTGTTGATTAGCATTCTGCTTTCAGAATTATAATAGCGAGACACAGTCCCTCCTTTTGCCAAATGCTTAGTCATGTAGTTAATATTCATACTATTATCACCTCATTTTAGGCAACCATTCTCAAACCTGTTCAGTGAATACAGGTATTCACTCAGTCTGTGCAGAAATTAATTTACAGGCCTCCTGGGTCTGAAACTATAATAACAACTTCATATTTTAAAGAGTACAATGTACGTATCAAAATGACATTTTCTTTCTTGCCTTCAATTTATTCCTTGAATGTGTATGCACAATGCACCAGATAATCAAGTCCGATACATAATGTATTTTGAAAAGGAACTGATATGGTAGAATATTTAAACTGCAGCATAACAAACCGGACACACACATCTGATAATCCTTTGATGAAAAAGTTGTTTTCCATAATTAATAAAATGGTAGGTAATCTTCATATTTAAAATGCACATTCCTCCTATGCTGGAATATATAGCAAACTTCAATCTTAACACTGGGTTTCCTGGATGCAGTTGTCCACTTGAAACCTATCACTTTTGCAATTGTTCAGTAACACATTAGGATTTTCACTGCGGATGCCCAATTCTTATATTAGATTAATTTTGAAAATATTTTATTTAATTTTCAATTGTGAACTTTTTCACTACAAATTTCATTTATTATGTTTTTACAGCATTTCAGCACCACAGTACCTCAATCTATGCGGCCTCTGGATGCTAACACTAAGTAAGTTAGACCTGGACTCGTTCAAGAAACATTTGGATGCTTATCTTGCTGGGATTCTTTAACCCCAGCTGACTTCCTGCCCCTGGAGCAGGGGGCTGGACTCGATGATCTTCAAGGTCCCTTCCAGCCCTAATGTCTATGAAATCTGTGAAATCATAATACATAGATTAGAAAATGCTTATTTCCCTACCAAAGGTAAATTCAGCACATGGAAACAATACAGGTATTCCTCAGACTTACAACACAATTGGTTCCTGAAAAACGCATCTTAAGTCAAAATGTTGCAACTTGGAACCGATTTTCCCATAGGAAACAATGTTATAAATGGGGGATTGGTTCCTGAACCAAGGCCTGATACCCTATCGTCACCAAAAATAACCCAGAATTTTCTACTCAATCAATTATAGATGAGTAATATAGCTACATCAATGTATTTATATTGCAAATAGCAATCATATTGATTTGGAAGGACTTCTTTAAGGTGACTGCTGAACTTTTTGAAGGGTTCTTGGCTGGAGTCTTCTCAGGAGTCTTGGCTGCAGGTTTTTCTGGAGTCTTGTCTACTTTCTTAAAGAAAGTGTCCAAGAAAGTTTGGACAGATGATCTCCAGGGAGATTAGCGACATAGTCAACTTGTTCGCTGGCATAGCGTTGCATCGGATCAAGCGTTGTAAAGCTGAAACTGAGGTCAGAAAATTGAAACAGGGTTTCAATTTATAAAAGCTGTAAGTGCGAAACGTTGCAACTTAAAACACTGTAAATCAAGGACTGCCTGTCCAGTACTCTTCAACCCTTTCCCATTTAGAGTTGCAAAACAAGAGGATTCCACAGCAGATGATCATTCCTGTGTAATGTACCATATCTGCATGTAGGAGTTTCTACAGTACTCACATAAAAAAATAACCTGGCAAGGTAGTGTGTGCAAGAGCAGATGGACTTCTGCTGGGAATTGCTAGTGTGCAAAAAGATGGAAAGGGAAAGAAAATAAAGGAAAGACAACAAACAGATTCTTTCTTTCCCAGGTTTGCTTTCAACATGATTTTTTATCAGCTAGCAGAAAACTTAATTCAACTATTTACCTTAATTACATATTTTTACTTTGTTTGATCCTTCTTTCTAGTGACTAGGTCCAGAGGCTACACCTGCATTGGCTTATAACTAGGGACCTACTTAACTTGCAACAAGACAAAGTCATTTTCACAGCTTTGTCCTGGTAGGAAGAGCCTATTTTATAGGCATTTGACAGCAGTCCCAACCCTCAGTGATGACTGGCAGAAAGACCCTGGGGGGAGGAGGAGCAACCTCCATCTGGTCTGTTGTCCCCTTCATACTGCCCTGCCAGCCAGTGTCTTCCCCTCCCAGGTGGGTTGCAAGGCCTGCCTGGGAGGGAAGACTTAGTAAAACACTTATTTTTATTGTTTTTCCAACAAATTTCACAGGCAGCCCCAGATTTCTCAGTATCCACAAAATCCACGAAACATCAATTTAGGTAGGTCCCTACTTAAACAGGAGTGCTCAACCCATATTCTATGGTCTAGATTCTGCCCATGGCATCACACGCCTGCTGCCAAATTTCCATACCTGTGGGAAGCCTTGGGCCCTGCTTGCTGCACTCAGGACAGGGAGATGGTGAAGCCAGGCCCCATGGCCCAGTCCCAACAAGCAGGGGCCAGCCAAGGCCATGCGGAGCCCAATCCAGCCTGCATACTGACCCCACACCACTCACCTGGGCCATGGGACCAAAAGCTTCAGCATCACTGTCTCATAACTTTCCTAATGATTCCTCTCTCTGTCACTTTAGCCTGCTTGATTCAAATTAGCAGGGAAGGGAGTCAGTTTCAACCAACGGACTGCATCTATACATGTTTGGACATTTGGTTCCCCGGGGACAAGTAGCAGCAGCACACCTTGTACCGTATCTATTTGTTTCCGGGAAACACCTGTGCCATGTGCGCTTTGGCACATGGTAAGTTACTCTGGGGGCAGTAGGGAAGGCTGGGGCCAGCACTGTGCTGGCCACAGCAGCCTTACCTGAGGGCCTCCCAGGTCTGCAGCTGTGGCAACTGCACCAGGCAGAGCCTGGCTGGCACCGCAGCGCTGCTCTGGGTGGCCCAGCTCAGTTTTCAGCAGTGCATGCTGCCCGTGCATGAGCTGCTCCAGGTTTTTTTTCCATTTTTTTTTTGATCCAGAGGTCAAAAAACCCACAGAAAAAAACCCAAAAAACAGCAGTGCATGCATGGGCAGTGCACCCTTGTAGCACAGAGAACACCTGACTGTGCAGTATGTGGTGCTACAGACGTGTTTGCAGTGCCACATACAGTACAGCTGCGCTCACCTGAATGCACCCATGATGGTCAAACACCCCTTATATCTAAACTGTGGCCACTGGAGGACACTTGCTAGACTTTGGCTTCTACTTTGAAACCTAAACTCATGATGAAATGAGGATTAAAATCAACCTAAGTCTTCAAGAAGGTCTTGTTCTCAATCATTCTGCCTAATGTTTTCTGTGGAATTTGACAATGAAACTCCATGCCACTCTCCTATACGTAGTTACCCCCCATTAGACAGCAATGGTAAAGCAATGAGAGCTTAATGAGCAAGATCTTAAGAACTTTATATATTTGAAATCTTAAACTGGCATTCTCCATTGAAAAGCACAGATGATTTCATGAACAAAGTCTAAAGATAAAACCTCATCTACGTCATCCAGAAATATAGCCGAACCTTTTATTTAAAGTCTTACCATCACAGTATCAGAGATGAAAAGAAGATAACCCCTTGTCCGAAAAGTACTAATAGATTCTGTTTGTCAAATGAACTCTCATTTATCTCAAGCTGATTTTTTCCAAGGCCAAGTGTCTATGTGCTAGCTTACCGTGACATTTGAAATGCCCTAGTTTAAAACTGAAACAGAGCCAGCATCTGTTTCCAATGCAGAGCATCTATTAACTTATACCCTAAAAGCATTTTAAAGAACATTTTTACGGAACATAACTTTTTCACTTGCATACTGGTCATTTGTCCTGGACAAGTCCTAGATCTTGATCTGGCATATTTTTTAATCCATTTCACAACGCATTACTTCTTCAGTTGAAGGAAACCCACATTTTCTTAGTCTCTTAGGACAGGAGTTGTCAACTGGGGGTATGCGTAGCCCTGGGGTACTTGGACCAGTCCTGGTGGGTACACACAGGCCGGTGGGGACAGAGCACCACTGCCTCCCAGGAGCAAGGCCAGGGCAGGGTGAGGGCAGCGTCACCCCTCTGCAGGGCGAGAAAGCTCGCACATAGCAGCCGCCACAGCCATACACCAGCCTGGTGAGCTTCCTTGCCCAGTCATGGTTCTGCTCCTGGGAGGCAGCGGTGCTCCGTTCCCACCTCCCTGCTCGGTGTCCAGCCTCATGCCACCCCCACCACCGCTCAGTGTTCAGCTATGCGCTACTTCCCCCCTATTCCTTTCCCACTTGGTGTCTGGCTGCTGGTGGTACTTAGACTAAAAAAGGTTGAAAACTGCTGTCTTAAGGCGTCTTTATTTGTGCTGAAGGTGGTGGGGGGGTGCACTTTAATTAGACCGGCTCTTGGAGCGGCACTTTAATTAGAGCGGCTCTAATTAAAATGTCCGCATCTCGTGTATTCAGCATCCTGCGTTTCAAAATGGCAATGGAAGCGCTATAACTAAAGTTTGTTCAATGAGCTTCAGTTAAAGCACCCCCCCTGCCATTTTGAAGTGCGGGAATGCTGAAACACAGGACATGGTGGCTGCTGGTGCATGCTAATTAGTATACTCCAGCAGACTTAATTAATTGATTAATCAAGTCAGCGCGTCGGAGCAGCGTCCCCACACATCTACAGGCACCCTTAGAATAGTACCCAGGACTTCAGACTGGTGATGATATAGTAGACAAGTTTTCATCCATGGAGCTCAAAATTCTTAAAAATATGAACACCCATAAGCTAGACAAGTATGTGCTAGCACCATTCTACAAATAATAAAAATTGATGCAAAGGGCACTCAAGCAACTGAAAAACCACCATGCAATGACAGTGTCAGGCATAACACCCAAGACTTCTGATCTCAGTCATTTGATTCCCTTTCAAAACTCAATATTATGTTACAGCTCTCATTTTTAAATGCTAAATAAATGGGTTCTTTTCAATGCTTAAATTCATCTGTTTCATTTGAGCTCATTATTCAGTGCAAAGTAAACTGACCAAATTCCTTTCTACATCTTACCTACCCATGAAAGTATGAACATTATTCATAAAAAAACAAAACTTTATACCACTACAAAATGACTTGCTTGACATTTTAGTATACAACTAACTTTTCTACACATAACACCAAGTCAGTTTGGGTTGTGTAAGTGAACATCAAGTTCCTACAGCACAGCCTCCAAAGTGTTAAAAATATTTGGAGTTGGACTTGTTAACAATATCACACAAACAAAACCTTAAGGGATATTCTGCCTTCAATCACATCCCAGGAAATCTCACCAAAGCCCAAGGACTCCCAGAAAGTAAGTTAATACAGCATTTGACCACAGAGAAGAAAAAAAATAGACAGAGGCAGATATAACACAACCACTGAACCAGACGGTCATTTTTATATATTTGTTTGATTAACAGACTTAAGTGTTTTTTGGAAAAAAACTTCCTTTTAAAACTTGCTTCTGCTCATTTATCAAGACCCAATTAACACCAGTAACAGCAAACAAACTAGATTTGTTTGCATCAGTAGTAGTGTCCTTATTCAACTTTCAAACATATCAGAGTCTAAAATAATCCACAGGCTAAATATAAACTTCCCTTGTGTCTCTGTCACTGATAAGGTTACAGGCACTTAAGTTTTAAACTGAAGTAAATACAATATTAGAGACAACCTATTAATTTAGGTCTTCATTATCTGACACTTAGCATGTTATAAACTTGAAAAAGTACAAGTGAATTTAACCCTTGTAAGTAAAATAAAAGGCCATATTGTTCATCTTGATAGTACTGCAGTATTTACCTTGTGGAATTAAAACAGACGCAGCTACATGACATGGGAATTTCATGTTATCTGTTACTAGCAAGAGTAGTTTGAGGCTGCATTTTTACACTAATATGGTATACATTCTCTTAAATGGCCCACTAACCTATACACTACCAGCTTTAAACACTGATGGGACTCTAGGGGAATGTTCATTGTGACCAAAATGAAAAGGGAAGGAAAAAAAAATAATGGAAGGGGGCAACTCAAGATGATGAGACTCTGGAAGTCTATTTTTTCCAGCCCCAAAAATATTCAGAACAGCATACTTCTTGACTCAATGAAGCACAGTAATCAATATGCACAATTTGTTTCATCGACATGCCTTTAAATGACTGGCCATGTAAACAACTTCAGATTCTGAAATGGATACCAGCTACCTATTTCTATGCTTATGTTGGATGAAAACAGATACATACAGAGCCATCTTCTCTTGCGCCTTCACTGTTAACTGCTGCACTGTGTCAAGGGAAGATTTGCATGGACAGAACATAAAGAAGTCATGCAATGTTGTACAGTCACTAAAACAGTCTTGTGCAGCTGTTTGTTGTGTATGCTCAAATGTATCTTTGGATTTTTTTTCTATCAACCACCATTATTTTTTGACAAGTCTTTACCTGGGTTTTATATCTGTAAGTAAATTAGCACTGCTATAGTGATAAGAACATTGATTTGAGGTCTACATTTTATACTAGGCTGATCTCAAAGAAACTGCTCTACTCAAGACACTTGCAGGGGATGATGACTGTTAATGTTTTGCAAACTACTAGCCTTAGGAACGAATAGTTATACCAATCGAAAAACAGAATTCCATTCATAGGATCTGACAAAGACTATAGCCCAGGGGTGACCAACTTCAGCACAAGTGCCCTAAGTGGCACTGGCAGCCTCAGTGAGCTCCATACAGCAAATCAAGGAGAGGACAGGAAACAGTGGCAGATAATGCAGCAAGCAGAAATGAGAGCAGTCAACTGGAAAGGGAGCACAGGGCAGGGAGCAAAAAGCAGAGCAACTGCACTCTGAGATGGCCTAGGGCTTAATTTGTGGTACACCTGCCTAAAAGAATGACCCCCACTGCTGTAGCCTACAAAAGCTCAAGCATCTCTAAAAAAGTTTGTCTATAAAGTGCCACCCTGCCCCACCTTCTACCTAACTACAGACTAATGTGGTTAACTGTCCCTAGTGCAAGTTAAAGTAACTGTATTATTATCTTGATGGGTGAGAAGAAAAAAAAACCCCATTTGTGAATGTGTTAACATTTAACATTCAATTACAGTTATTTTTCTGTAAAATGAACTCAGCCTAAGAGTTGAAGAGTTCCCTGTCAACTCAGACATTCCTTTTTAATTTCTGAAATTATACTTATTATAATTATAAATTATAATACACAATTTATAATATTATTTGTGAGTAAAATCTTCAGATAACTTGTAGCACCTTGAAACCAGAACAGATAAGACTGAATAGAAAGAGGGCCATCCAGGGGAAATCAACATTCAATAGCCCTATCCCACTCAGACAATGGGACTGCTACCAACAATACCATTAGCTTTTCACTACCTGCCCATCATTCATTGGGAATGATGAAGCAAAATCCCCAGTAGACCAGGAGAAATTAAAAAAAAGAAAGAAAAAGGAAGTGCCAGAGCTCTTTCAAGAGAGAGTTTGCTAAGCAGGGGCAGGCATTCCAGCACTAGAAACATAAGAAAGACAGCTGGAGCAATAGCAAGAAAAGCAAGAAGGGGGTTTTGGCCTTCCTCCAAGGACCCTTAGGAGTGGTGAAGCTCACAGATGGGGGAGCTGGAGTTCAAATATAGTATTTACTCACATACCCGATGCACCTTCTTCCCAAAAACAACTCTCCAAAACTGGGGTGCGTGTTTTAAGCAAGGAAGCCGATTTCTGCACCAGAATGGAGAACTGAGGGTGGTGGGATGGCTGCCAGGAGCTGAGAAGCAGCTATGACAGGGTTAGACCTATAGCTCTTTAGCTACAAGGAAAGGGTATGAAGCTGGAGGAGTGGATTCTGCCTCCCTACATGCAACCATCATTCAAACATAGTGAGCTGTGATGTGGTAGTTAAGATTCAGGGGGGAAAAAAATCTTTATTTTACCTTCCCAAAACAAGATACGCATCTTATTTGGGGGTCCATGATATGCAAGTGAATATTATATTTACTGTTCTGCTCATGTACTGTATAGCTCATGTACTGGCTAAAAGTAAACCGTACATGTTTAAGGAGTGCTTTTGCATAGATAATTTTACTTGAGGACTTGAAGCAGGTAAAACACAGTTAAACTATAAGCCAGAGAACTTGGAGCTAGAGCTCTGGGGGAAGCATAAGAGTGACTAAGCAAGCTCATGAGATGAGAGCTTTCATTTCAGGATATAGAACAGTTGAACTGAACAGTCCCACATTAGATGGGATTGGGGGAGGGCAGGGGGGCAGGGAGACAAGGAGTCTGCCTCCCCAGCAGTGTTCCTGAGAAGCCACAACTAGAAACAGCATCTGGAAGCTGTCCAGGCCCAGCTGGCTTGGAAATACAAGGAATCCAAAGGTTGTGTCCAATTATAACAGTCTGGTGACCATCTACTACAGGAATGCAGCCAGGACTGGCAGTCTTTAACTATAGCTCAGGGTTTGTTTTTTAAACTTATTTTTAAAAAATGACCTTAAAATTGTGTATATTCATCCTAGGAGATTAAGGAACTTATATTTAATTTACAAAGGGCTTCCGGTTAGAGAAACAACACTTCAAAGGCCATTATAGATGTTTTAATTTACATCAAGCTGGACTGCAGCTTAGTGCTGAACAAAAGTGGAGAATGGCCACCCAACACAGCAATGACAAAGGGATATATATCCTGGATAAATATTTTTAGTGTTGTCCACATTGTTACCAATACCCTAGTCCAGGTGTGCCAAACACCTGGCCCACCGGGCTTCTTACAGGCTGGACCACCCACCTTCATGGACCGGATTCAGCCCACAGGGCTTGTCATCACAGCTGCCAGAGCCCCAGAAGTGACAAGTGTTAACCAGCACAGGTGCTGGAGTTGCTGTCTCAATGTAGCTCCAGAACCTATGGAGTTAACATAGTTTGCCTCCCCCACCTGCCTGCCACTGGAAATCAGGGGTTCTGGTCACCTCTGGTGACTAAAATAAGTGACAGGGAAAAAGGTGGACAAGCAGCAGCTGTGTTAACTCCCTGAGTTGTGGAGCCTGGCCAAAACAGCATCTCCAGCAGCCAGGGGATAAACACCATTGTCCCTGTTCACAAGTTATTCAGCCCACAAGTCCAGTCTAGATCTGGCCTGGAAAAGCCCTGCAATCTGAATTTGGTCCATGGGACCAAATGAGTTTGACACCCTTGCTTTATTCTGTACAGACCTCGCAGGAACTGAAAATGCTTCAGAGACCATGCTCAGGTCAAGGGCAGGAAAGGATGATCCTCCAGTGGCTTATGCACACCAGCTGACCAGTGGGCAGTAACATTAATACTACTCTAAAAAGGAACTCAATTCACCTCCCCTGAGGACTTCCACAGTTGCAAGGGATGGGGAATGAGATGTACAGAGAAAAACAAAAGCTATGCTGAAACCATTAAGATGACTTGGATACTCTGCTCTGGATTCCGGGTTCCAATCAGGCAAAGATCCAACCAGATTTTTTTTTCTATTCATACTTGCCCCTTAGTAACATCCTGGAATTGACAGTGTGTACAGTGACAGTGTGTACAGATAACACTGATGTCGAGCCCCAAGTGTAAGCAAACGCAAGCTGAGGTTTGCACCCACATAATGTACATCTCAGCTTACCTTTTCTCTTCTTTGGGGTTCACAATCTGTACATACAGCTGCATTGATACCAATGCCTTAATGCTGTTTTCAACCTTTTTAAATAAGCGTACCCCGGCGGCTGGACATGGAGTAGGTGGTGGGGGTGGGGCATGCAGCTAGATGCGGAGCGGCAGCAGCATGGGGTGGTGGGTGGCAGCGGTCACTGCTGTGTGCAAGCTCCCCCTTCCCCGCATCCAGCCAGGTGGGCAACGTCTGTGCAGCCCGGCCGCAGAGAGGCACCACTGCCCTCACCTCCTCCCGGTCCTCGTCCTGGGGGGCAGCAGCACAGGATGGTGGGTGGCACCACTGTTCCCTTCTGCACGCGCGTATCCCCTAGGGCAGGGGTTCCCAACCCCTGGACCACGACCCAGTAATGGTCCACAAAAGGTTGGCTACCAGACCGGAAGTAACCGTGGACCAGCAAACCGTGGACTGGAAATGACCAGCATACTGTGGACCAACAGCCAACCCTTTTTTTACACTGAATATAAAAAAGGGTTGGCTGCCGACCCGCAGTATGCTGGTTGCTGCTGGTTCGCAGTTTGCCAGTCTACCATCATTTCTGGTCTGCAGCTTACCAGTCATCAGCATAAAAGGGTTGGGAACCCTTGCCCTAAGGTAATTAAGGTTGGAAGCCCCTGCCCTAGGGCATACAAAAAGTGAAGATCACTTTAAGTAAGTAAAGGGCACCCCAGGATCTACCCCTGCCCCAGGCTCTGACCCCAATCACCCAGCCTAGGTAGCATTGGGCCATGGCTCAGCCTAGCCATTTGCATCCTGCGGCTCCCGACAATGCAGCCTCTGACAGACTGAGATAAGACTGGTTGGTGACCACTGCCCTAGGGCCTTCCCGCCCTAGGGCATGGTCCAGTTGACAAACGCCTGCTGCATCAGGACTATTTTCAATAGGGTTACCATATGCCCAGGTTTTCCCAGACATGTCCTCTTTTAGGGCCCTCCCATCTCCACCTAGGCAGGTTTTTTTTAATATCAACAAACATCCGGGATTTTGCTCTGCCTCCACTCAGCATCAAAGTTTTTCCAGGCACTTCCTGATTTGTCCCAGCAAGGAGCTGCCTGGGGCTGGGGGGGAGCAAAGGAGGGCAACTGGAGGCAGGAGCATCACATGCATCTGTGTGCACACCCCGGCAGCTGCAGGCAGGCAAGTCTGTGTGGGGCAGGGGTTGGAGGGCCAGGGCTGGGGACTGTGGGTGTGGATGGATGTGCAAAGGTGCCTGCCGGCACTAGGACTGCAGCAGGGTGGGGAGCTGTCTGCCTCTCCAGCGGGGGAATGGGGTGGGGGGGTTCTTCAGGAGCAACAGAGAGCTGCAGGTCAGGAGTGAGGGGTACCAGCAGGGTGGGGGCAGGCAGGGGCTGCAGGTAAGGAGTGGGGGCACCGGCAGGGCTGGGGGGCTCTGGTTTAGGAGTGAGGGGCACTTACGGGTCAGGAGCACAGGGCACAGACAGGGCCAGGGGGCTGCAGATCAGGAATGAGGCGTATCAGCAGGGACAGGGGCTGAGGGTTGGGAGTGAAGGGTACCACCACGGTCTGGGGGCAGGGTACTGTGGGTCAAGAGTAAGGGACAGCAGCAGGGCTGTGGCAGAGGCTGTGGCTTGGGAATGAGGGGCAGGGGCAGGGCACAAGCATATCACTGCCCTTCCCCACAATCATATTACCACCACCACCCCCAACAGGTGTCTTCTTTTTTGAAACTGGAAATATGGCAACCTCAATTTTCAACAAGATAAAACAACTGCTAAAGATTTCAGTGGAAAAGACCTTGGAAAGTAATCAATTGCCCCCATCCTGAACACCTATTTTTGCAGGACATTCATGACACAAGATCACTTTGAGAGCTCACAAAAAGTAACAACATTGTATTGCAACAACCTAAACTTTACTGGATATATATCAACACAAGTTGCCAATTATAAACAGACAACAGAAATAATTAAACTGGGGAAGAACTGTAAGAAAATAAAACCCAAATACACCTCTCAAATCATCACCTCATCCTGCAATACAAATCTGGCACACCAGTTACCTCTGCAGCAGGAAACAGCTTTCATGTACAGAGGATTCATTACTACAAGATCAAACTGCAACTAAACTATGAAACTGTCTCATATATTCAGTATCAAGGTACAGATAGTTATTTACAAAGGAAATCATCAGTTTGAACAAGAAGCTCTTTTAAAAGTATACACTGAAGACTCAAGGGAATGCTAGCACTAAAACTGAAAGACAGCAAAAATCTTGAAAGTCTCCAGACTTTCAACATAAGTCAGAAATTTAAGCTTGCAAAGTTAATGTTTTCATATCTCAGGACTGAACAAAATATAGATACAACAGAGCCATGCCTGGATCTTCACCAATACAATCATATTAACACTGAAAGCAGTCATTGGTTAAAGCGTTGCATCAAGGATTGGAAATATAATCCTTTAAAAAAAAAAAAAAATAGAAAGTACAAATAAACTTGCAGAATTCAGCATGTGTTAAGTCACAGATGAGAAAAATCACTGCCCAATTAGCTAAACACATTTTCCTATTGAGTTTTCAAAGGACAAAAACAAAAAAAGACAACCTGTAATTGCAACAATGATTTCTTTCTATTCCACTCAGGTGGGATTTATTTATAGTGAGGCACTGCATGTGCTACAGTACTGAGAAGTCATTTAATGAATGCTTCTGGCATGTTAACAATAGGAAAAGCAGCTGAAAAAAAAGTTGTGCAATACAAAAATCAGAACCTTCAGCACTTAGAAACCTAGGTCCCACTGAGTTTCAGTAGTATTTGAACTAATACTCACATGTTTCTGAAAAATGTGAAAGCTGAAGTGCTCTAACATCATTTGAGAAGCAAGGATTTCTTAGGATGTTATCTTTTATTAGACCAACTGAATAATTGGGACACAGTTAGGCAAGGTCTCAAATGAAAGGCATTCTTCATCACGTGACCTGATGAACAAAGCTTTGCATTTGAAAGGTGATCCAGAAGCTTGTCTAGGTTTGTCCCAACTACACAGTTGGTCCAATAAAAGATTACCACACTAAGAAATCCTTGCCTCCCTTTTGCATAATTCCTGGACCATAACAGCTATATCACTCTAATACATTTCAGCGTCTCCCACATATTGGAAAGCTACTGCAAATATGTGTTGAGGTTTCCTTCCTTATCCAGCACATTTCTAGTATGTTACAGCTTCATTTAAATAGTGCCATTATCCAGAAGGAAGCGTAGAGTTCTTTGTAAGCAACACTAAATACCACTGAAGTACATAGAGGCAAGTGCATGCAAGCATGCATGTAGGCCAAGGGGCAGGATTTTGGCAAGAACCAGAGTGCCATGGTATTTTATAAGAGCTGTATGACAAGCCAGGATACATTAGCAGAGTTAATCTGAATGCTCAAATTGTCATTATTAGATTCAAAACCACACAAGGCAAAAATAGTGTTGACTGCTACAAGTCTGTAGTTTATGTAATCTGAACTCTCAGAATCTAGGTGGTATTACAGAAAATGCAAAAAGGCCCCATGAGGCATATTACAGAAACATTTTTCTTTTTCTTCAAATTAATGTCAGTATATTAAGAGCTGAGATAGTATCCCATAAAAACCTAAAAACTATCTTAGAGTGAAACTCACCTACTGGGTTTTCACAGAATGAATGCTGATATCCCACAATGCTTTTACCTTGGATCTGTCACAACCCAAAGTTGTGGATTTTTTGATTGTGTGTGCTTTGGCACCGCTAAATTATGTTCCCGCCGAATTGCAGCTCTTTTGCACGACAGAGTGTTCTGTTGTTATAGAGAACCCGCGTGCAGGAAAGTGTTTCCCGCCGTTCTGTAGCCTTCTTTGCATTGTGCATTACTCTTGCATTACAGTGATGCACGCTGCAAAGGAGTTCCCGCCATTTGTATTGAGATTTGAGCCACATTATTGGCCGGTCTTAATTTAGGCACACGTGGCGGCTAGCTATTGGCTTGCTAGCCGTACAAAAGGCTTGGGTGGTTTCCGCCCAAGTTGGAGAGAAAGACGGATCTCTAAGCGCTGTGGGTCCTTTCGAACCCAGCGCGTCTTTCTTAAGAAGGCGATAGAGGCTCCAATTGCCGAACCCCCGGAGCCTAGCAAACTCTGGGGCACCACTTACCGACGGCCTCTAGCCTCTCCCCGTCACCGATCGCAGCCCAGACGAATCCCTACCAACGAGGACTGAAGCGGAGCTGTACCTGGGAAACTGTCCAGCCTGCACCGCGACCATCTCCGGTATAAGTAAATAATCTTTTCAATCAACCATTACGCCTCCATGACTGATTCTAGCTCAAGCGTACTACTCCACCCCGCGACTTTTCTCCGGCCCCGCGTGCCCAGGCTGCCGGCCACAGCCCGCATGCACACAGACGGGCCCGGCTCGCGCCCGGCGAGGACGGGACCGGGAGCCGGCCCGCACAGGATCAAGATGCTAGCTGTACCCAATTCCTTTTGAAAAAGCTTTACACTTTTTGCCTATTGTTGCTCATGGTAAATATTTTGTACTATACCAGCTTCAATATACTATGATCTGAAGCTGCTTTGTGAAGACCCCACAGAGGCACTCCAGGAATCAAGAAAGTTCTAAAGAGCCAGGCCCACCAAAATTAAATATCCACAAAGAAACAGAGATAAATTTTAATAGCAAATTTAATAACAAAATACAGATGAGATATAGGTGACCACATATCTTAAGAGTATATCAAGCAAATAATTCATTCTAATTTAGATGAATGCACATTTTATAACTGAAAATCTTATGAACATTTGAAAGAAATTTAAATATAAAGTCTTTAAGGCTTAAAAAGCATCTAACATTTGACCAGTCTGTTAAGGAAAAGGACTTCTCACCTAGGTTTCAAATTAAGTTTTAAAAGAGAGCCTATCTTAGTTCACTGGCAGATGAGCTGTTCAGCTAGAACTGTAGTTCAATGCTGAAGAGCAAATAGTCCAAGGTGAACCCAGATTTTTAAACTCTATTGCCTGGCTCAATATCAAACAGGTTACTAAATAAGGCCCAAATGGTTAAAAGTGCTCCTAATAGGTTCTACTCTAATTAATATTTATATGCCTATTTTTATCTCCTATTTAAGCTATATCTTGTCCTAAACCCGATCTAACTAGCTTAAGACCACTACTTGTACTCTAATATAAACAGCCTACTACTTTTGACCAATCTTGCTCACACTTTCTAAAATTGTTCTGACTTCTGACATTCTCTCCTCTGCCTCTTTCTCTTACCCACACTTTGATCAAGCAAACACAAGCAACTGCTATGTCATATTCCTATTAAGCAGCTTATGGGCTATTACAGTCTACATTTGTAGAAACCTCTCTCATTAAAATTCTCTTTCAAATTCGTCTTTTTTTCCATCCCCTTTTCTTCTCTCTCAAAAACCCCCAACCTTGATCCAAAAGGAGGTTCTGAAGCAAAGTTAACCTCAAGAGCAGTGGCACAACTAGAGTGGGGCGACCAGGTGGCACTTGGTGGAGAGGGAGGGATGGTTGCTGCCACATAATTGCACTTGTGGCACAGCAGCAACTGGAAGTTACCATTAGCCAGATGTGGCAGCTGTCCCGGGGTGCCTGGCCACATCATTACACCTCTGCTCAAGAGTTTCAAATATGTGTTCAGTTTACATCCTTACGCGTACACTGTCAGAATTTATCAAGGCTTTGCAGTCTGTGAACTTAGTTTCAGTATCTCCCTAAAACAAGTCTTTAAAATAAAACGGTGGCAACCATCAATCCTCCTGGATCATAGCACGAGAGCCACCCAGACCTTCGATGTATATGCCGGGGCACAAATTTCTGGAAGAGTGGAGGCTGCCCAGACCTTCCATCCTCTCTTTAGGCCACTCAGATAGAATCCAAAGACCAGACTGAGTCCAGATGTTTGGTGCCTCCATGGCCGTAACTGTGTAAGTATCTGGGAATTGAACCCAGGTCTCCTATGTGGTAGACAAGGATACCACTAAACCCAGCTAAAAATGCTGCAGTTTTAAACAATAACCTCAACGAAAGATTTATTTGCATGCAGTTATACTCATGAAGGCATGAGTGGAAAGGGTTTGAAAAAGTCACACATTCTCTATTCTTAGGAAATCACTCATCTCTACTACCTGCAGAAATTCAAAACACATCCAATGTAAAACTGCCCTGTCCAAAGGCAGCTGGAGCCTACTTTCAGCTTTCAAAGTGGGAAGGGGCTTGGTTTGTGCAAGTAGCTGAGCCTAAGAAACAAGATCCTAAATCTGCAGAAGTATTAAACATGTCAGTAACTCTCATAATTTTAATCCCAACTGTAAAGATACTTAAAGACCCATCTCCTGGACATGGAAATATATGAGAATCTTCCTTCTCATTTACAAATTAAGTTCCTAGTCAATAGGGCTGGAAAGAAAAGCTCAAACACTAGAAGGCAAACAAGAATTCTAAATTATTTTAAGGTATTTGACCTCAGATTTTTGAATGCCTGGGGTTGGTAATACTGTGTTATTCTGGTTGAAACAAACGGGAAAAGTGGAGTGCTAAAGATGTAAGAATGATTAAGAGAGGAAAGAACAACAGAATATAGCAACTTAAAAATGATTAATTTATTTTCCCTCAGTTTAAGTGCTTTTTTACTCAATGCATACAAAATCTATAGATGCCCTATTACCCGGCAAGACAATAATGATGCCACAAGGGAAGCTTTTTCATCATTTAATGTATGGGTAGTCAACCTGCAGCATGTTTGTTTGTCAAAAGCCATAGGCAGCCTTTGTGTATTTAGGAAGCAGGGAGAACAGCAACAGATAGGGCAGGGACCAGACAGCAGATTAATAGATCAAGCAGGGAGAACCGGGCAGCAAGGAGCAGAAAAAGAGAAACACATCAACTAGTGAAAGGGGATTGGTGTAGCACTTAAGGAGGGTGCAGGGCTTACCTTTCGGCATCCCTGCCAAAAGCCTGGCCCTCAGTAATTCAATGGATTCTTTAGTTCTTGAAGCATGGGGCTTACATCCCTTACACATTTTGTTATCCTTTCAGATGTACCCAAATCAGTAATATATGGTGGCAATCCTTAGACTTAGCAATGCATTACTAGTTAAAATGTTCTGACTTAATTCATCCAACTTTTAGCCACACCTACTTATCTATTTTCTTGAAAACTGTCATCTTCTTGAAAAAGAATGGAGAGAAAGAGCCAAAGTATATCCTGCATACTGCCAAGCAAAATACTAACAATTTGGAAGATGTCAAATTGAACTTACCGTATTTATACCACCTTCATTTTTTTCCTTTTGCAAATATATTGTGATATAGCTTTTTTACTGGAGGCTCAAATTTTATTGGCAGAGTTCCTTTATGCATTATTTTGTTACCATGATTCAGATGTTAAGTGGGCACAATCTTTCATAAAAGCTGCAGCAATTACTGCATATGAGGTTATTTCAACATTTAAATTACAATGTCTAATTATTTCAGCTGGTTACTTGGTATTAGCATAAACTCTGTAGGTCTGAAACTGCCAGGATCAGCCCCCACACCTTTTTGTAAAGGTTAGTACATGTTGTACCCTTCTATTTTCTGGCAGACCAACTGATTTTAGTGAGTTGGGGTGTTTTTGACAAGATGTTGTAGCAAAGGCCCCTTCCTTAAATCCACTTCCAACTCTTGACTGAATAACAACGGTCCCAATGACTTACTGCTTTTTATTTTGTCAATCTGTTCCAGGACCTACTTTTCTGACACCAGTCACAGTGACTTAGCTTTATTAAGTGAAAAGAATATGCCTGAGGTTAGTATCTCTTCACTTGTAAAGAGTGAGGAAAAAAAAAAAATCACATTGCTCTTCTGCTCTTTGACTGCATTATGTTCACATTAAAACCGCAGTCAATCATTTGGATCTTTACAATCACAAAACCAAGTCAATAACAGGTGTTGTTTTTCCAAAACACAGTTAATTTGCCAGAATTATGTGAGAGAAAAACACAATGATACACCTCTCTCCTCACTCCAATGTGTGTCCTGCTGCCCAACAGATTTTTAATTCAGGTGAAAAATTAAAAAAAAATAAAAAATGATAAAAGTTTATTAACAGTGACATATATAGAGACATGTGATATATCAATCAACATAGCTCAGGATAATAAAAATCAGTTATATGTATTGTGCCCAGTATAAAAGACAATGGACAGGGTACAAGATCTGTGGTTATTTCCCATAACCTGTAACAGCAAGAAATTGCAACCAAACTGAAAAGTTACATTTAGAAAACACTTCAGAAAGAGTTTATGTTAAAACTGTTTATACAAACCCATTACACTCCATACTATGATTTCCAATACTACAGGGACTGAAAACCATGGGGAAGTCCAACCCTGTAATCCAACAATTCTCTCCTCACTGTAAATTTTCCCAGTGTCCATTTTATTAGCTCTGTACTATTTTTCTCATCCAAGACAACTGAAGCTTTTTTACACTACTTTTTACCTTAAGGAATTAGCTGCTTTCCTGTTTATAGGTAATTTTGAATTAGGAATGTTAACTGGAGGTTAGATAGGCAAGTTTTTACCACAGGTGTTCTACTGTGTAAACAGGACTAAATAACCATGCATATAAGTAGATTAGTCAGTCCTTCTCTTTCCTATAGATCCTATTTATATCTATGGATATAAAAAGACAGTCATAGCTTTCTCCCTGGCTAACCAACTGAAGTACACCGTTTGCCAGCTGTCAGAATCAAAATCTCAAAAATCAAACACCGAAAGTTTTGCACTATGTATATTTTCTGACATCTATTACCATGCTTTACAGAATGAGCTCACACAATCTGTGCATATGAGCTTTTTTCCCTTGTTGGCTGTTAGAATGAGTGAGTGAAATATAATGAAGCATTAGAAATGTACAGAGTTTCTTAGCAGACCTGTGCATGGCATTTTCACTTTGCTCACATTATTTGGAGGAGCACTGCTGTTTTTTAGAATCAAAAGTGCTCTGCAAAATATGATTCTAATACCTGGTGGACAACACATTACCAAATTTGACCATAATGCATTCAATTGCACAGAGTATTCTAGCAGCAAGTTCAGATTTCAACCTTCTTAAATTCCAAGACAAACAAAAGAAGGGCTTGGTATAAGAATTCAACTTCGATAAACAAAACCCAATGCTTTCAAATACAGAAAAATCAAAATATTTATTTAGTGATTTCTTTTTTTCTTAAAGTTTCATGAGATGGCCCCAAAACTGCACCAACAAAATTCAGCAAGCTTAAAAATTCCAGATTCCCAGGAGGAAAGAAAGTAGGAAAGAACATGCAAAGAGGATTTACAATGTTTGTGAAGGATTTATTTTGCTCGGCTTCTTTTGTGCCAAATGATGAATCACAACATTTACAATCATTTTGAATAACAGAACAGCAGCATTTTCTCCTTTATAAAAGATTTCAAAATAATGGATTTGCTGTGATAACCTGTGAAGCCAATTATAGACTAAAAGTGCTTCACACTGTCTATCTTCAGCAGCAGGACTAACTCCCTCAAAGAAAAGCAAGTAAACCCTCATACTGGGAGATGGTTCTGACAAACAAAAGGTCCGGTCCCGTTCCATCCCGTCCCCCCACAACACTGCTGCTACTTCTCTATATAAGAAATAATGTTTACAGAAGGGTCAGTCTTTAGAAGGGTGTTTGTGCCTGAAAGCATGCAAAGAACAATGTTTCCAACTATTTAGGTCTAATAAAAGATATCACATCTACCCAAAGAACCTGTCTGCCTATGTCCTTAGGCCAACACGGCTACAACCAACAACCCTAATGTTTGCAGAATGGCTTTCATTCTGAGGAAACCAAAATGCTTTACATAAACTGATATTTTAAAATGTGTGTGTCCAAGATCAGAGCTTCATTGCCAATTGATATTGTGCCACCATTCCTATAACAATACCATAGCGCAATAACAAATCCTTTTGATCTGAACGAACATAGTATCCTTTAGATATGGCAAATTTCAGGAGACAGAGTATAATTCACCAAATAAGCACCAGTCTAAGATACTATGATTCAATATCGTACAGTTGCAAAAGTGCCATGGGATCTTATAATCACTTAAAGTCATAAGGATCTTAGTGTCATATCTCATCCAAAAGACAGCACCTCTAACAGCAAATCCTGACAAAATTATGGCAGTGATATGATAGGATCAAACTGTTTCCTTTGTCACTACAGAAGGATTCTTTAAAAAACTGACCTCATTCCAGGAGGCACTACATCCAAACACATATGTTCAATCATGTCTTCGTGGCAGTCCCTCTTTCAGAAGTCTGCCAAAACTTTTATGTCAGAAGGGAAGCAACAATTTAGAAATACTGTTTAAAAAAAAGTTGGTTTCCTGAAAAACCCAGATTCCACCTATGCAATATATGAAAAGGATTTATGGGCCCATGTTAGATCAGGTCTGTTATCAGTTCAGTCTGATAACTTTCAGGGCTCAGGACAAAACAAGTTTGGAATTTGTCACTCAAAACCACAGGAGTATGGTAGTATGGTACTGCCCAATTGCCAAACCTTTGCCAGACTTTCAGACCGAGCAGTTCTGTAACTAAAAATTAATAGGATGTGTATGGGAAGAGCAGAATATATGCCTTTCCCTATCTTCCAAACCTTCAGTAAAATGAACATTAAAGGGAAACATTACCTTGAAATGAAAGCTTCATCACATTATGCAAGCACTGGATATACACACTTCATCTTCCTGTCACCTTACCAAGGCTAAATTTGGAAATGTGCTGCTAACATGGGTTACTCTGAGTTTTGTTTTTTTTAATAGCAGGAAGCAACAGGAATGCTACTCATCTTTTTTGGATTATCTACCTAAAACAATTTAAACAGATTAAACCCCCCCCACAGGACTTGATGTCTTACCACAATATTACTATACTGACACATCAAGCCATCCTGTTTCCATTTTTAGAACAAGAATTCTGCTGGTAGGACATTAAAGTGATAGGAGAGATAGACTGGGCTATTATGAAGGCTTTCATCTCGAATTCAGTCTAAATCAGTACAACCCAAAACCCAGTGCCAACTGATAACTGCTTGAAAATGACTTGCTTAAAGTTAGCTTCTGATCTCAATCTAGTTTCTACTGAACAAATACCCATATAGGACTAGAGGAATATGAGAAAGAAGAAACAGTACAGTGCCAAAAACATGTGCCAGTAAGTGCAAGTTAGTATTAGAGCTGTCCTTTGATAAAGCTCAGAATCACAAAGAACACGGACTCATGGAGAAGCAGGGCTAAAAGAGACCTCCACAGGTCATCTAGTCCAACCCCTCTGCCCAAGGCCAAATCACTCTTATCCAAACCAGGCTATACAATCTTATACAGTCATCCCTACCCAAATGATCCTAAACAACCACAATCTGAACTCTCCATCAGGCTCCTGTCAAACCTGACAACACAGACCTAATCCCCTAACCCACCACCGGCAAAGCTAAGGAGTCACAGCTGCGAATATCCTGCTTCTCCGAAATCTCATCGATACATGCTTAAGAGATCTGGGGACAGAGAAACTTATCTTAACCACCCAACAAAAAAAAGAAGCAAATGCACGTCAAAAAAGAAAAATCCTGTTGAGGCTCTCTAATGACTCTTGTTGATAAAAGCACAAGCAGGTGCATCCAAGGGCCTAAAAATGCTCAGACTCACGTGCCAGGTACAGATATTACACTTTTACCAGTATAAGTGATTGAAAACCGGTCTGTACCCATAACAGCAGAAGTTCGACACACACACGCACACATTCGACACACACGCACGTTTAAAAATGCCAGAACCTAGTCTAAGATTTACGCACCCCACCCCCCCGCAGGGCGAATGCGTGTTCGGTTCCCAACCAATCTAAGCCACGCTGCTTACAGAAACCCATGTAACTTAAACTGATTCCTCCTGGGGCCTTTCGAACATCTGAACCAATCCACAGACTCGCAGAGCAGCAAGGTGGGAAGGGACCTCCAGAGGCCATCTAGTCCGGAGTTTCTCAACCCGTGGATCGCAACCCAAAAGCGGGTTGCAAGAATATACAACAGAGTCGCGAACAAACTTTAAAAATAGATCCTCCTTAAAAGGAGAAAAACGTGCCTTTCCCCTCGCCGGCTGGGGCCGTTTGGGGTCCCACACTCCGGACGAAGGTGGCTGGGTGGCAGCGGGTCAGGACCGAGGGGCTCCGGCTGGGGACCGCCCGCTGACGTTTCCAAACGGGTCCTGGTCCCCCAAAAAAGGCCGAGAAACGCTGCTCTCAACTCTGCCTAAGCCTCACTCGAGCCCCGCGGCCGCGCCCCTCCTGCCCCCGCGGCGCCTTCCTCAACCCCTGCTGGGCGGGGTGCCCCCACCGAGACAAAAGAAGCCCCCTCGGCCGCCCCCACGCAGGGTCCGTCGGTCGCTCACCCAGGTAGTGCCGCCGCAGCAGGGC
>NW_005841916.1:2770950-2789945 GCF_000455745.1 Alligator sinensis | reverse complement strand
CGGGGAACGGGCGGCGGCTGCCATCCCCACCCCCGCCCCCCCGCCGCGTCCACAGCTCTCGCGAGAACTCGAACGCTCCGCCCCGCCCCGCCCTCCGGAGGCGCGGGGGCAGCGGGCCAAGTTTCCTTTGGGCAGGTCTACAGTGAAGCAGCACCGCGCCCATGTTTGTCTCGGGAAGGGGCAGGAGGCGGCCACTGACCTGAGCAAAGATGGCCGAAAGCCTGGTCGCCGCGGGGTGACGTCACCTCGCTCCACAAGTGGGGTGGGGCCGCGCTCCACCCATGGCGACAGGCGACCCGCTGAGCCCCGCCCCCGGTTGTCACCGCGAGCCAATGAGCGGCGTGGTCCGCTGGCCTCTCCCCCTCTCGCGAGAGTGGGGAGCTGAGCCCCTTCCTGCAGGCGCCGGCAGAAGGGCGGCAGGTCGCGCCGGCAGCTGCTGTCAGCGGTTGCGCTCCGCTCCCCGGTTCGGCGATGGCGGCCACCGTGGCGGGGCTTCGCGCCTCTTACCACCGCCTGCTCGACCGCATCGAGCTTAAGCTGCCGCCGCGGCTGCGGCCCATCTACAACCACCCTGCAGGTACCGGCCGAGCTGGGGTCACAGTCAGAGTTAGGGTCAAGATCAAGGGTACGGTCGTAGCTAGGGAGGCGCCGTGACCTTGGCGCGGTCCCACCCCGAGGTTGCTCTTGGGGTCGCTCGAGAGACCCCCGGGGGCCCGGCCTGGGATGATGCTGCCCAAGGCTGGGGTCGAGCTCAGCAGGCCTTGGGGGTCCCTTCTCATCCCGCTGCTCTCTGAGTGTGTGACATACTGCCAGGGGGGCACTGAGCCGGGAATGGGGGGAGCTGTGGGCTGGGCTGGTGCCGAGCCACGTCCCTCTGCGTGTGCATGGTGTGATGCTGGCACCGGTTTGGGGCTGGGGACCTGAAGAGAAATGTGTCAGCAGGGCAGGAGGGGAGAGCTGGGGTGGAAGGGAACATCCCGAGGCACAGAGATGAGGACAGTGGTATCGATGATCTGAATGAAACTGTCACCTGCAGCTTCTCGGCCTTTGCCTGCCCGAGACAAAATCCCTCAGCTAGAGTCACTGCTTCATCACAGTTCTCCATGCCATGGCCCCTCTCACAGCTCTGCATCTCTTGGGGTCCTTTGCCAGCAGTGGAGCAGCAGCTGGTTGCTTTGTGCTAGGCTGAGTAGATGCACGCCGGTGATTCTCGAGCAGGAGCTGGAGGACGTGGCACCCTACGCTGCCTTGTGGCCCTTTCAAGGGCACCACACAGTGGTGCTGCAGTGAGACCTGCAGATAAGTCACAATAGAAACCTGAAGGTTTCCCATAAGAAGCAACAGCATTTTAAAATGTTCTGGCCCACTGCAGCATTCCTGTGTTCTTTGCTCTGTTTTCTCATTGTCAAAACCAAAACAGTGGGAAACGCAAGCTGGTATATGCCAAGGGGCGCCTCCAGTCGGCTGAGGGTGCCTGGGTTCTGAAAAGATTGAGGACCTGCTGGCTTATGCTTTAGGATCCTCTGAGCAGTTTATGAAGCTGATGCTGCTGTGATTAAAGGGCCTCTAAAGAGAGAGCAAAACAGTGCAGCTTTTCTTGAAATAAAACCTCTGCCCTCACCTGCTCTGTATTTGCTTACTCCTGCAAACACTGCTTTGTGTTGGTAGTTGGAAGGGGGTTAGTTGGAAAGATTACCAGGCCAAACTCTGGTCAGTTATTTCTTGATATATTTTGCTGCGTATTTTTAGCTGGCAAAACAAAGTGAAAGTATCTTGTCTTCATGCAAATACTGATGCATGGCCTGTGTTTTACCATGGTTGTATGCCTTTGGTATGTATCTATATGGCTGGTACTTTACCATTCCTTTTGATTTTAGGCTCTCCTGCCACTGCTAACTGGCAGGGAATTTGTGACAGTTCAGTCCACCATCCTGTTTGGTGCCTTCTGTGGGTGTAGGAGAGAATGGGAGGCCTTGAGAAAAGAATATGCCAGAAAATACCAGTGGAGCTTGTAGTATAAGAGGAATCGTGCTCACCCACCACTGACGTAGCAAATTCTGCTCTCATGTGCCTGTGTTAAAGGGCAGAAGTTGGCCAAAAATTTCAAGCTATACATATTGAAAGTGGATGTTCTTACTCCTGTGGCCACAATTGATGATAACAAGGGAAACTTCATCAGAGTAAAAACATTTGGAAAAGACAAATAGTATTTCCAGCCTAAAATCTGGTAAACAAACAGATTCCACAGGCATTTGGATAGCTTGCTTGATGAAAAGTTAATCTTTCATGGACTGCTGTTGCTGCCGTTTTCTTTGGATATGTACATGTCCTTGACTCTTCCTCTACTTAGCATGTGCTCTCAGGTGCACTGTGATGATGTAGTGGTGGAACTAGGTGACTGATTAGCTTCCAATAAAGACTGGCTGAATTTGAGGCAGTTTCTTTTTTACAGTGATTTTAGTTACACAGTGCAAAATGTGACTTTTAACAACTTAAGTGTAATTAAATCTGATCCAAAATGATTGGTGAGGCTGCAGATGGAGTACTGCGTCCAGTTTTGAATGCTGCACTTCAAGAGGGATGAGGGTAACCTTGAGAGGGTTCAGAGGAGGGCTACTCATATGGTTGAGGGGCTGCAGGTAAGACCCTATGAAGACAGACTGAGGGATCTGAATCTCTTCAGCCTCTGCAAGAGAAGGCTGACAGGTGACGTTGTGGCTGCCTGCAAACTCATTAGGAGGGGCCAGTGGGGAGTAGGGGACGCTCTGTTTACCAGGGCGCCCCTCCGGGTTACCAGAAATAATGGCCACAAACGAAAGGAGAACAGATTTAGATTGGACATAAGGAAGAAATTCTTTACGGTGAGGGTTGCCAAAATATGGAATGGGCTTCCAAGGGAGGTGGTGCTTTCCCCTACCCTGGAGGTGTTCAAGAGGAGATTAGACAGGTATCTGGCTGGGGTTACCTGACCCCAGCCCTCTTTCCTGCCTGGAGCCGGAGGTCGGACCCGATGATCTACTAGGTCCCTTCCTACTCTAGGAATCTATGAAAATCAATGCCAGTATAACGCACTGGTTTCATTTGATCAGTCTGAACAATTAAACCGATCAAACTTTCCTGTTTAGATGGGCTGTCAGTGTTCAGTGCCTTTGCAATAAAGGTGTCCAAAACGGAATGCCTCGCTGAACTTACCTGAAGTGCAGCTATTTCTGTCTGCTTGCTTTCATAGATGGGGAGCATTACAGTGGCCGCAGAGACTACCACATTTGTTCATTCTTCATCTGAACTGCAGTACTGTATTACAAGCAGGAGGCAATGTTTCACTACCGAGGTTTGAATATCATCTATGGGCTAAGCCAGGGCCACTTTAGGGCAATGAACAGTACCTGAAGTAATAAAATATTGTAGTGATTTTTCTCTTTTTGTACAAATAAATCCCAGGTTGTCCTTATTGACAGCTTCAGTTTTAATACCCATTTGATCATTTTACTGGATGCCTGTTCTGTGGATAGGCCTCTCATCTTCAGAACTCTTGGGCACATTTTGCTAGGACAAAATCCATCCCATATGGAAACAATTAAAAAGCTTTTAATCTCTCCTGGTGAAGTCTGGTTTTATGACTTCACTTAATAACAAGGACATTCCTTCTAGATTATAAATTGCTTGCATCTGCCTAACAAATATCTGTTTACTTTCGACCGGTAGAAACCTTCCAGCTGAATACTGATCCCCGTTTTCAAAAAACCTTCTGTTCTGTTAGTCTTTCAGCAACAAAGGTTGCCCAAGGACAGTGATGATGTCTGACAAATGAGAGGTAACCAGCTGAAGTCAAGTCCACTGGGTCCAAATTAGACAAAGCCTTGTTGGCCAACTTTTAGAAGCGAGTCACTTTGTCTCGGAATACTCAGGGCCCAGAGTCACCTCTGGGATGATTATTGCCATCTGGATGAATGCCATTCAGTCCATTTAGTTAATATGCTCTTGTAAACTCAGGTGGCTTTCATTTTTCTTCTCTTTATAGGAACTGGTTGTATTTCATTTTGATTAACTGGTAATTTATTTCATTTTTTCCGTAATTTCTTGTCTTGTAAAGAGCCTTGCAAACCACCTCCTCTGTTCATTGTCACCATTACCATATCCATCTTAAAACTCCATGCATTTAGGAGAGCAATCAAAAGATATTCCAAAACTCATGGCTTTAAAAACTACAACCTAGCTTTTCTGAAGCCTTTTCCTCAAGTGTGTGTACTGGTTTCTTGGATTGGTAGCTGATAGGGTGCCCTTGTTTAAGAGGGGAAGACATTTAGAGGAAATTGCACAGAAAAGGGGTGTTTACACCATGCATGTTTTTAAGTTTGCAAGTACAGTCAATTGCTAAACAACTTGAACAGACAACTTCCTGGGGGCTGGAATATAACTGCCTAGCACAAGGAGTGACAAAGAGCCCTGTCATAATCTTGAAGAAATAAGCATGTTTAAAACCATGGTGATTGGAAAGATGCCCCAGATGTGCTCAGACTTGCAAGAGGAAAACTTCTGAGTGGAGGGCCCTTGATGCAGCAGACGCTGCCTTCTGTCTCTTGGATCGTGGCTGAGTTCTTCTTGGGTCCTTCTGCTTCTCCTTTTTCACTGTTGCAAGACCTACAAGTCCAGTCTGAGGAGCATTCATAGCCCTAACTTAAAGCTTTAAATAATAAGAATGTGATTTGCAGGTGGTGTAGCTCCTCAACTCCAGTGTTACACCTGGCTCCAAAATAAATACTGCTACACTCTCTTCTGCAGGGCTTCTCCAGGCATCTTCCCCAGTAAGATCCAGATGCAGAGAAAGAAAGGACATCCAATTTTGTGGCTGATGCTGCCACCAACTGTAAACTGTGGAAGTGGAAGAGACTAAAAGATTGAGAGAAGGGAAAAAGCTTATAAGAGTAAGAACATAGATGATGGTTCTTTCAACCCTGGGCAGGGAAACAATTTGGTAACTTCTTAGCAGAAGTGTTCAAACCTGATTTGGCAGAGAAACATAAGGCCCAAGTAGAAAAGGCTTTTTCTTGGCACTGTTTGCAATATAATGATAAGCTACACTTGGGAAGCTTTCTTTTGGTATAGTAAAAAAACATTTGATACATTATATTGGTTTTTATTGTGCATGGTGTGGTCATGAGTGCTTTTAATCTTTAACTATTTGGGGAGGTGGAGGGTATAATGAAGTTTGCAGTTTAGAAAAAAAAAATCTATGTAGAAGTTCAAACAGGCAGTGCAGTGCCTATTGTAAAACTGGGTCTGAAGATCTAGTAGTATATTAAACAGAGACCTTGTCAGGAGCATTGTCAGGCCAAATGCTGCAACTAGCAGTGTTCATACAGTACAGAACCTCCATTTTAGTTTTCATACGTACCAAATAACTGCCTCCTAATGAATCTTTATGGATAGTACTGCTACAGTATGCTACTGCTATTCATGATAAAATGGCATTTTTACTAGAGTGTAAGCTTAAAGTAAATCAAACTTGGGGCATGAGTCTCCAATACACCAGAAGACAAAATACTTGAACTACTTGAGCCAAAATACTTTAGTTATCTCTGAGCCTTCTGGACTCAAGGTGGCCATAGGTGCTTGATACTACAGGAATTTTTCTGTTAAAGTCACTGACACTTGCTCTGGTTCTGCTGCTGTACCTTGCTAGGCACCTCTTTCTGTGCTTGCCAGCTAGAACACACACATTTAAAAAAACAGGTTGCCTGTTCCAAGTTCTGCTAGAATGGTCACAAAACTACAGTGTTTCTCTTTAGAAGGAATTGTATAAAAGCAGAAAGAGGTCTGTCTAAGAGGGAAATTAAATTGCCATTTTTGTGCCGTACTTCCAGATTCTTCTACAAAGTATGGAATGGATGTTTGTTGACCATAATTTCATAATATTGCATGTTGATTACAAAAGGAAAAATCTAAAAAAGACCGCTTACACAAGTCAGCAAAATAAAACTCCCTTAAAGAGAGTATGTTATATATTGTAAGCAAAGTACTGCCCAATGAGAGAGAGATCAGATATCTATCGCTAAGATGATGATGATGATGATGATGATGATAATAGCTGTCTAAATTCCAGATCTCCCAAGTTCTTGGGACTTTTTCCCCCATTTGTTTAGTAAAAAGCTAGCTTTAAATTCTGTAAGTCTAGAGACAATGTTTCCTAGAACTTAGTATTGGCAATCTGCCAGGAAAAGAGGCATTTGATAGCATCATGAGATTCAGCTGTACGAATTCTACCACAGTCTAACAGCATTAGTGAACACTTCTGGTTTCCAAGATGTGTTTGACAGTAATGTGGATACAATAAATGAACCCCTAAATGTACCTTGTGTACCTGCGCTTTGGAAAATTTGCAGATCGGATGACAAGCTGAATGGGATGGAGGCTTTAATCTGTTACGACACTGCAGTGTTGTCAAATTGACTTAGCTCTTGGGAATGGATTATTCTTTCCATTTTCAGTTTGCCTCCTACTTTGCCAGTTTGCTTAACAGCACTGGACTTTGTACCATATGGGAAGAACAGTGTGTTGCAAACTTGCACTAACTATTGAGACCCTCAATGGAGCGTAAACATGCTTGACAGGCAAGCTACCAACTCGGGCACCTAACTTCTGCCACTTGTGTTGATAAGGATACAAAAACACAGAGGCATTTTTCACCCCATGTCTGATTTTGGGGGATGGGGGGGTGGATACTGTACTCCCAGTCAGAGACCCTAAGCAGGTCTGAACCTACCATGTTTTGAATGAGACAGACTCAAGGTCATAGTTTTTCTTCTTTTCTAGACTATGAATGGTAGCTCTGCTGGGCGAAGTCCAACATGAATAATCACCATGGCTTCCCTGAATTCTACTTGCATTTTTAATTGTAGCCTTTTTCTTCACTTGCTAACAGGCTACAGCAAATCTCCTTGAAGCTTAGGTGGGTGGACAGTAGTTATTGCCTCATTAGTACTGTCCTAAGGACAAAAGGCAATTGAATGTACTGGCTAGATCAAGTCTTTTTATGGCAAAACTTGCTGTAAGAGTGGATCTATGAGTAATGCAGGTTTCCAAGTACTGCTAGCCAGGAATCTACTTTTTGCTTCCCTACTATAGCTGTTCCTTCACCTAATGTTAAGTTAAGACGGGTTCCATGGGTTATGACCTTAGACTCATCATTGTAATAAAGTGTTTTTATTTTATATACGATGTGTGTTTATATACGATGTGTGCTGGATGCAAGGCATGGTACGACTTGCAGAAATTGTTAAAATATGGTGGTACAGATATGTGTAAGGGCATAACAAACTCTACAGTTGCTTAAATATTTCACTCTTTTTCAGGTCCCAAGACAGTGTTTTTCTGGGCGCCTGTTATGAAATGGGTAAGTATGGAATAGCAATGTGTGTGGCTGGTACACATACCTTTTCTGCAGGTCTGAGAGTTACCTTCCTCAACCCAAAAGGAATATGACCTAGTCCTGTTCAGTGTCTGTGCCCTAGGTTATTCAGGTTAGATTTGTTATTAAGACTTTAGTTAAGATGTTTAGATGTGAAGAAGCACACTGAGTGCAGCTCTGGGAGTGGGGCAGGAGGGGTTGTAGGTGCAGTGTACTGGAGCTAATACTGTTGTGAAAGCAACTTACCCTTCACTAACCTCTAGGAGTTAAGCATTTCCCTTGAGGCCTCTGTTGTGAAATAGAATCCTGCCCATGGTCTGCATAAGCCAGGTCCAATACAGACTTTCTCTCTGAAACACAGTATCTTAACAATCCAACAATATTTTCTCCTGCAAGTCAGACAGCTTGAACAGATCTTCAGATAGGGAGGGCTATAAGGTTATTTTGAACAAGTGGTGTCTCCACCCTATTGAAGGGTAGTGTAGAATAGAGTTTGACTTGATAGGCTATTCATGCCAAGAGGTATTTACGCTTCTTCAGTAACTTTAGATGTGTTACCTGTGCAGTGTGTTAAGCAAAGCTTGCACTAGTATTGTAACAGTCAAAAAAAGTTAAAACAACTCAATTAAATGGCCTTCATAGTGCAGCTCCCAACTTGTAGTTCTGCTGTTCTGAAATGTAGTGGCTTGAATCCATAAGGCAAGTCCACTCTCAGGGTCTCTGACTACATACACACATTCAAATAACTTGGTGGAATTCTCCCAGGTTTGTTCTCCTGGTAAAGAAATTTACCCAGAGCCACATGTACAGCCATTCAAATGCTGAGTCCCTGACAAATGGAGAGTTTGTAGTACTGATGACACTGTGCAGCCCAGGGCAGGGGGTTGCCACTGCTAACATTGCTTGACACTGTTCCTTAGTCTCCCTGGCAACAGATCTGGTTGGCTGACCCGGACTTGCCCATGGTCAGCCTGTGTTTCCCTGAAGCACAATGGGGAGATTGTGAAGGGAGCATGTTCTCTCTGCTGAAGTATCAGACTCCAGCAGGGGACAAAGTCTTCCTGGGAGGGAGGGGAGAAATTCTGGAGGACTGTTTTCTCTTCTGAGACAAACCACAGCATATATAGACAACTCTCATGGGAATGATTTAACCCTGGTTGTTCCCAAGTTATTTTTCTCTTGGAGCAGCCATTTTTACCATGGGACAAAAGGTCCGAACATCTGTACACTCACGTTTTCTCCTGGGAGAGCAGCAACTCTTCCAGGAGAAACTGAATGTCTGTATGAGGCCATTATCTCAGACCCTGGATCTAAGCCATGTTAGTGCTTTTGGTCCAATGTTGCCATTGGCACAGTGTCAAAAATATGAGCCAGCTAGTATTTGTGGAACAGCGTCATGAAAATATTTACCAGCTTTCATGTATCGGGTAATATGACAGGCAAATGACTCTCCCTGCCACCTCCAGTCCATAGCTTCAAGCAGACTCTCCTGTTCACTGCTTCTCTACCAGTCAGGCTCTGTATGAATATTGTGCGTAGATTATGGAAGCATAGAAAGCACTCTACTGGATTCATACTGGAGTATCATTCTGATAACACAAAAGTGATAAAATGACTCTACCCTTCCATAGTGGTGAGGAGCTTGCTGTGTTAATCTGTATTAAGCCATGTGAACTACATTCATGATGCAGTGAGGATACACTCCCAAGCCTCAATCAATCAAAGTAAAGGACTCCTTACTGGTACTAGTAGTTTTCAAACTAAGTTGTTCTGTAGCAGCCACTAGACTACAAGTGACTACTAAGGAAGCTTCTTTCCAGCAGGGGGCAGGTATTCTGCCTTGACGGTCACTTGTATATTGCCTACCTGTTCTTCTAAAACTCTGCAATGCTATAATAAAGAAATTACTTTATCCCAAGAGTGGGAATATAGTATTTGTAATGACCGGTCACTTCTGTGGTTTATCTCGTCTCATTCTCAGTGTTCAGCACTGAGATAACCATTATCAAACAGAGAGAGTAATCTTGTTCCTTCCTGCTAGCGGCCTGTGCTGTGACGCTTGAGTGTCTGTCCATTATATTACCCAGTTTTGTAACAGTGGATGTCATTTATCCACATAAATATCTCTTTAGTCTTTCAATTTTGCTGAGTATCTGGCCTCTTCTTGTGGTAATGAGTTCAACCAGTTGCCTTTCATAAATGCTACAAGTAGGAAATGGGTTGAAATTGAAAGCCAAGTTTTAAGTGACATCCCTTTTATCTAAAAAACTAGACAACTAGGAATACTCAAATGACTTTTTTATAAGTCTGTCATGTTGCCTTTCTCTAAACAGTCCTATCTTTTGTTTCGTCCAGTGGAAGTCTCTTCGTGCCTATAACTTGCATAGCCTCTTCTCACACTCTGACACCAGAACTGAAAGCAGTTTTGGGTAGTTTCTGACCCTAGATTTAATACAATAACATACCTTTATTTTCTATCTTTATTTTATTTTATTTTTTTTGGATCTTAACATTGTTTTGTCTGGCCTTTCTTGTCCACTTCATCTTTACCCAAAACTCTCATCAGTCAGGACAGCAAGATCCAGGACTATTTTTTTCCTGTAGAAGTCCAATAAAATTAAAGTGCTGCAGTGTCTGTAAGTATTAGTGATGTTCTTTTATGCTGTCCATACAGAATGGTCTCTCCTGTTGCTTCAGTGTCTGGGTGTCATAATAGTAAGCTCTTTGCATCTAATGTACATATCCAAATTCAAAATGTTTGGAAAACACTTCACATGGGTCTGGATTTTGAAAGCTTGAGTGTTAAAATTGAGTTTTCTGTAGGAACATGTTTGCAGGAAAACTAAATCTCAAGTGAAATAATCTGGGGTAGCTGCTGTCTCTTGAAGCGGGGGTTGGCATGGTCTTACAGGGTGGGGGGTCACTAATAGAGCCTGGCTTTAAGTGCAGGCCACTTCCAACCCATCCCACTCCACCACTGTTGAAATGTTGCAGAAGCTCCCTGGCTCAGTGGGCTGGATAAAATGGCTCTGGAAGTGGCCTGTAAGCTCCAGGCTGCTGGCTCCTGTTCTAAAGAATCTTTCTGTGGGGATACACTGGCACTGTTCTGTATCTGTTGCCCCTCCTCTCCACAACCCCCGCCCCCATGAAATGACCATTTCAGCAATCGCAAATGGACAGCTCAGGATATGACATCTGGCTCCTGCCCACCTTCTCTTAGTAACACAACTAACTTGAATTAGGAAGTGTGCAGGTACAGCACCTAGTGCCAGGGGCCTCTGAGCCATACTGTCAGAAGCATGCACAAGAGTGAGCATAAATTCCCAGCTCAGTGAAGTTTGCTTTATCTCATTTTTACAGGGTTTGGTATGTGCTGGAATGGCAGATATGACAAGACCAGCAGAAAAATTGAGCACAGCACAGTCTGCAGTGTTGACGGCTACAGGTAAAAATGTTCTGTTACTACACACCTCTTAGTGCCTAAAAAGCATTTTAAAAAATTTTTATCTTATCCATTTAAAAAAAATAATCAGTAGCTAAGCCTCAATTAAATAGTAAATTGACCGTCTAGAAAGATAATCATAGTAGTATAAGATGCAAAGTTTTTTAACTTATACCTGCTATTAAAATACCTCCCTCTCTCTAGAAGCCCAGGTATTTTCTATTAACATTACTTGGTAGATTGGGGTGTCAAAAATCCAGCCTGCAGAGCCATATCATCTAGCCCCCAGTGCTTCCCATAGGTCTTGGAGTAACCCAAAGGCAGCATGTTGGGCATGCTGAATGGTCCCATGCGTTGCACATGGTGCCTGCTCCAGCTCAGATCCTGGAGCAGCAAAACAGCTTCTGCATGCAACACAGACTGATGGTAGTGGCACCAGGCCCATGCAGGACAGCCCTGGAGGAGAACCAGGCCTTGGGCAGTGCCCACTCCAGCCACTCCAGGATACATGCTGGATCTGGAATGCAGGGCCAGTCTGTCCGACCTGCAAACCAGTACTGTACCACTCCACCAGGAGAACTTGCAAATATTGGTCGTGATGGTTAAGAGAATTTGCACATATTTGGGGGGCTTGTCCGTGAAGGAAGTTAAAGCAATACCAGTCACAGCAAAGTTTATCATAGAGGTTCAAGTACCCCTTGGTGTGTGCACAGAACTTCTAAAGAGTATATAAGAGGAAGGAATGGGAAAGAGAAGGAAGAAAAAGAAACATATCCATAAACAATAGTGTAGGAGTAATGACAGTATTAGTCTTATTTACACAGAATCATGGGTGCACACTAGTATACAACTTAAGGGGTTTCAGACAAATACATAACTTTTGATTTCATTTGTGTAACTATAGAAGCCATTTTAGCAAGAAAAAAACAAACAAAAACCACCCTTATTTTAGTATAAGTATCCATGTAAAGTCACAGGGTTGGAAGAGACTTTTAAGGATCATCTGGTCCTTAACTTGCAGTTGTACCAATTGAAAACTACTTCTACTGACTTGTTCTGGGGCTGTCGGTTAACTTACACGATTAATGTGAAAACAAATTAACGTGTTAATTTTTTTAATCATTCATATAGTTTTGACCAGGGGAGTGGACCAGCTGGAACCTATGCACACAGCCCCAACCATGGCCTGCCCAGTGCCTGCTCCAGACTCATCTGCCCATGCTAAGCAGCAGTGGCAGCAACCTGGCAAAAGCTGCTACTCAGCATAGGGGAAAAGCGGCCCCTTTTCCTTACTGCTGCCAGGCCATTCTTGCTGCAGCCTCCCAGAGCCTGCACCCAGGTTGCCCTGCAGCTTCTCTCTGCTGCTGTCACTGCTGCCTCTGAGCTGCCCAGCAGGGCAGCAGTGGCAGTGCAGAGGAGCCACAGGGCAGCCCAGGCACGGGCTGTAGGCAGCTGCAGCATGAAGGGCCTGGCAGTGGTGAAGGGGAGGGGCTGCTTTTCCTCTGCACTGAGCAGCAGCTCCTGCCTGGCTGCTGCCACTGCTTAGCATGGACAGGTGAGTTTGGAGCAGGTGTGGGGTGAGGTGGGCCAGTCAGAGCCATTTACATGGATTTCAGATGGTCTGCTCTAGCCAGGGCAAGTCAGGAGAGGGCGTGGGATGGGCCAGGGTTGGTGGTGGTGGGGAGGAGCCACAGGGTACATGGACTGGGCTTTTGGTGGGGTGGAAGGGTGCTGACAGTTGTTTAACTGTGATTAAAACTGCAATTAATTGAGATTGATTTTTTTTTTAATAGTTTGTCAACCATAGTTTGTAAATGTAGGCTGTTTCTTCTCTTTCCAATAAACTCAGTAAAATGCAGCACTGACTTACACAGCTCTAGATAAGGACCTAACAAAATCATGGTGGAAGTGCACTGCACAGTAGCTCCTTTAATCTTGCTCGTTTTGCCACAGGGTACCCCGTCCCTGGTTGGTGGAGGGTCCTGGTAGCCCCACTGCTTACTGCTGATAAACTGGGAGGCAAAAACTGCAGTTTTAAATATGCTATGGATTCATAGATTGTAAGGCTGGAAGGGATCTCAGAATATCATTGGGTCCAGCCCCCTGCACCAGGCAGGAAAGACAGGTGGGGGTCAGGTGACCCTAGCAAGGTGACCATCCAGTCTCCTCTTGAAGATTTCCAGGGTAGGTGATTGCACCACCTCTGGAGGGAGCTTATTCCACAGTCTGGACACTCTGAATAAGTTTTTCCTGATGTTGAGCCTCAAACAGTCTTCCAGGACTTTGTGGCCATTACTCCTGGTTTTGCTCAAGGGTGAACAGTTGTTCACCAAGCCCTTGATGTATTCCCCTGATGTAGCAGTAAGCTGCTACCAAGTTCCCTCTGAGCCTTCTATTTTTCAGGCTGAAGAGTCCCAGGTCCCTCAGCCTTTCCTTGTATGGCTTGCTGGGGGCAGGGGGCACGGCAGCATGAACTTATATAAGTTTTATAAATATATAACTTAATAAAATATAAAAAGTAAAATCTGTTTTTTGTCATTTGAAATTCATCAGTCACTCTTGATGGGCAATTTCCTAGTATGTATACATATTTTTTTGTTTGTTTGTTTGAATATTGAGAATAATTCTGTTGTTCTACAGGCCTTATTTGGTCAAGATACTCTCTAGTCATCATACCTAAAAACTGGGGCCTGTTTACCGTGAATTTCTTTGTTGGCTGTGCTGGTGGTTCCCAGCTCTTTCGAATATGGAGGTATGTACTAGAAACTAACAGGAGGATTCTCATTACTTAAATAAAAAAGCTATTCTAGGTGGCTTCTGCATTTCCGTTGTTCATCATTGGGAGGGGTTGGGGGTGGGGAGGAAGGCACTTTAATTAGCGCTAATTAAAGTGTTCAGTGTCAGATGCATCAGTGTCCCTGTGCTGAAAAATGGCAGTGGAGCACTTCTGAAATAAAGCTCCTCGAACAAACTTTAAAGCACTCTGCTGCCATTTTTCAGCATGGGGACGCTGATGCACGTGACACTAGAATCTGCTGGAGCACAGTAATTACCACGCTCCAGCAGACTCTATTAATTGAGTCTGCTTCAATGCTCTGTAATTACAGCATGTCAGAGCAGCCTCCCTGCATGTGTATAGGAGCCTTTATTAGGCACATCTACACAAGATGCAATTATTCAATAGAATAATTTTACTGCGCATTAATACATCATGGCAAAAGCCATGCCAATGCACAGTAGAACTAGTCTATTATGCATTAGCATCATCTAAAAGATGTGTGCTGCTGCTGCACAGTAGTGCTGATTATGGCACATTTAAGTTGGTACCTGTTATTACAGGTACCAAACTTAATGCACTGTAATTATAGCACATTAATGCACATATAGATGTGCCCTGTTTCTGCTATTTTAATCAGGCTTAAAGAAATTACTTGCATAAGTGAAAACTTTTGCCAAACGCAATTATCAACTTGCTTTTTGGCCAGTTTTTTTTCAACAAGTTGACTTTAAGATTGTAGATCAATTTAAAGTACAATTAAAATGAATTCAGGGATGCTGACAACTTGAAAGTTTAGTTGCTATCCAGGATTTGAACCATCATCCTGGGTGTCTCCTTGTAAATCTATGCCTGATTCTAAAGGACTGTGGCAATTAATGATGTCATTAAGGGCAAGAGGCCTGAACCAAACCCCTTTTTCCCCTACTGCCAATTACATACTTTGGTAGACTTTGAACTGCTGTCCCTTAAATTCTGGTTGGTTCTTCTTTGAGCATGATTAGTGAAAAGATCTCCAGGAGTTTCTCTGTTTTAAAAGTCACACCAGTTCTGTAAATTGCTACTGCAGTGATGAGCTAGAATAAAGCCAGAAGCTGCCACTTCATTAAGGAGTTCAATGTTTGTTCAGCTGCTTGGGAGCCTTTGTTAGTAATTTTGAGGCAAGGATTTTTAGGGTAACTTTTTTATTAGACCAACTGCATGGTTGGGATAAAGTTAGACAAGCTGTTGGATGCAAGCCACCAGATGAAGAATGCCTAGCATTTGACAGTTAGTTTACCTCCTAGTGTGGGTAAGGATATTCAGTAGTGGGATCACATGGTTTATAAGTTAAACAATGTGAACTGCAAGCAGTACCATTACTATTTGAGAGAGTAATATTATGAAGGTGTTCCAAAGACAGCATGCTTTCAAACTCTACTTCAGTTTACTATATGCCGACTTTGCTTATGTTTTTTTCTACAGATATAATCAGGAACTAAAGGCAAAGGAACAAGAACAGCAGCATCAGAAAGAAGCTTAACCCTACTGACTGAATCCAGCCACACACACTTTCCAGTGGGACCCAGCTTGACTGGTTTTAATCTTTTTCTCTGTGAAGAGAAAACATAACCTTTCTAAATGTCTAGAGAACAAACATTTCTATCACTGGAGATAATATGCAGTGCCTCTACATATTTACGTAAAATATAACGTTTAAATTATAGTTGATGTAACCAACTGTCTTGAGTGAGTATGCTTTGTATTTTGCCTTTTGGAAGAAACTGGTTCTTCAATGATTGGTGGCTTAGCAAATTGTCAGAACCAGTTCTGGCATCCATTGAAATCTGACTGCTGGCAAGGTGACATCCCTACACAAATTAAAACAAGCTCTTGAAAATCTAAGACTAGTCCTTCAAAATTAGATGCACTGTGTAGCAAGTGCAAGTCTTACCTACCAACTATCATATGGCATTAGAGCAGCACTCTTGCTTTCAAGACCATGACTCCTGTGTTTCTTTCCCCCCAACACCTCCTTTTCTAGGACTGTGGTTTGATTCTTTCCATTGCCCCATTCTGTATTTCTTCTGACTTGTTTTCTTGCAAGATGCATGAGGCCTCCTTTTCTCCTTTTGATGATCAGTTTCCATTTGCATTCTCAGTTGGCCAGTGCCCATTGCTGTCCAATTTATTTTGCAAAGTAATTTCTGAGCATTTAATTGGCCATTCACTTTATAGGAGTGGAGAGAGGCTGGCAGAAGCCTTTCCAATTGCTATCATTGTAATTTCTTGTATCCGCAAAAATAAGGAGCATTTATGAGTAAGACTGTTGCACAGCTCCTCCCCCCCAATCCCAAAACGTTCAGATAGGATCTAGGAAATGTGCCTAATGCAAGATAAACCCCCACCTGCAAGGAGCTTGCAGCCAGGAGAGAACTCACTAGGAAACACAGGAGTCACCTTCCTGTTGTGGAATGAAGTAGTGGTCATGCATAATGTCTACACACACAGACCAGGTGAACTGCTGCATCATTACTCCATTAAATTGTATGATAGTCAAAACCAAAATCCTGAGTTCCTGCTTTAACCATTACCTGCTCCTTCCTCAATACAGCATGCTTAGCAATTCAAAAAGCACTGTACTAACCGTGCCCATCTACCAGAAAGTCACCCTTTTCCCTGAATTATGGCCAGCGCAAAGCAGGGAGGTACACAGCCAGCTCTAGATGGTTAAGGAAACAAAGCAGACCACTTTCAAAGAGTTGTTTGGATTTCACCATAAAGCAGAGGCCTGATTACACTGTAGGAACCCCCATAAAAACAACAGAACACAGGCTCTGATCAGCATGCAAGGTGCTTGTGAAAGACACCTTACTCTCTCCTTTTCCCAGGCTAAGTTAAAAGAGCAATGATGGCTCTACACCAGGGGTGGGCAAAATGCGGCCTGCAGGCCAGACGCACCCTGCCAGGCCATTCTATCCAGCCTGTGGGGCCCCTAAAAAGCTTAGAAAATTAATATTTATCTGCCTGTCATGAAGCCCTCGATGGCTTGCCAAAACTCAGTAAGTAGTCCTCCGCCCAAAATAATTGCCCACCCCTGCTCTACAATGATTGCAAGTTAAAATTAAGCTAGAAATTAAAATGTTTCTAACCTGTAAGGACAGATGTTCTGAACCAGCCTTCCAAAAGGCATAGCACGAGCCACATAAAAACCTGAGATAAATAAATAATCCCATTCCTAAATTTATGCTTCAACATAGCTGCTCACAAGAGCAGGATACTGCAGTCCAGTATATAAGGTACTTCACAGTCCTGTGTTTCTATATGGTTCTGAGGAAAGCCCATTGTTGTGTATTAACAGCAAACCAGGGTAGAGTCCCAGGTCATATATGCTGTGTTTCATAAATTTTAAGCCCAGAAGGGACTCTGTACTCTAGTCCAAGCTTTTTAACAATTAGCATTTGCTGAGGCAGGCTCTCCTAGCGGGGAGAGCTGTTTAACCACTGACCTATTTAATCTAGGTCAGGGGTTCTCAACTTTTTTACTCAAGGCACTGCTCAAAAAGTGCCACACCTTAGTTTCACTTGTTTTTAACTACAGATAAGTAACAGAGCAATTCTTTGGTGGCAAAGAACTCAGAAAAACCACAACAGGTCAATGTTTTGATGCTATGGATTCCTATTTGAAATCTCAGGGTTCATCTTGTAAATCATGGTGCAGGAGTCTGCATATCTAACACTAATTTTAGCACTGTATCTTTTAAAAGGATCATAGGGCATCCTAGATTTGAGAATCACTAATCTGCCATATTTACCTGAATCCAAGACAACTCTTAAATTAAGATGATCCCCCAATAATTAGACTGTAGACATGGAAAATGTATACACTGGTTATAATTTTCCAAGTATAGAATTATTGGAGCATTGTTTTAAAATTTGTCATCCCTTCCCTACCCCACCCTCATTGCTGCAGCAGGGAGACAGGCCCACTGTAGTGGGGAAGGCAGTGGATAGGAAGGGGGGCAGTAAGCAACCAAAATCAGATCCACAGCACCCCCTTCTCCCCCTGCAGCCTTGTATTCAAATCCAAGATAGGAGAAAAAAGATCTTTATGTTAAATGGGGGGACCTCATTTTTTGAGTCAAGTAAATAGTAAGTACTTTTTGTCAACAAATACTGAAAAGCCCTCTGCTAAGCATGTTTATCTCTTAGTTGACTGAAGTCATCCCACCTGTTATTCCTAGGTCTGCTACCAACTTGCTGAGCAAGTTGCTGCATACACCACTAACCAGTTCCTGTAGCTTGACCATGGAGATCACTTCCCAACCTCACAAGGAATCCTGCATTTTAATGTGTGCACGGTACTCCTAACACCCCTCCCCCCCAATAGTTTCTCCAGCCATGCAATATGTTCTGATACCGGGTCTCATATCAGTTGGAGAGAAGTGGATAACATTTCCTTTGGAGAGTCTGAACCTGTACAGAAGGCAACTTTTGTGTTTGTCTTCCTCCTCCATCCTGATCCATAACCAGCTCTGATTTGTGTAACAGATTACAACAGACAAACAATGGAAAAAAAAGTGTATTAAAATATTCATAAGATTACAATAGAAAACATGAAAGTCAGTTCAAGAAAAAAAATGTCCAGTACAATTGTGTCCAAATCAGATTAATCTATCAAAGCAAAGCACAAAGAACAATTGTTATCACTTGATTTTTCACAGCCTTAAAATTTCTATTGGGAGCCCTGTGGTGTGCACCTGGCTTCCTCCCCACAAAGATTATACACCCATTTTAGAGGCGTTTGTCCTGCTCTTTCTATCCCCCAAAACTTGGCAGAGCATTGGTGTGGTTCCTTCTCATTTGAGGAAGGTATTTTCCAAGTCAATGATTTGCAGGAATGAGGGGACCTGTCTTTGCCCCAACATGGGGACAGCTGCTTTGGAAGGAGATAAACAAGACTGCACAGCACATTCACCCCAGAAGGCAGTGAGCTTACAAACAATTTACGTTCCAGTTTTAAAAAGTGCAGAAATCCCTTAAAAATGAAAGGGTTTATTAACTTTGTGCTATTGCGAAGAGGGGAAATGGAAGCCTTAAGACAGGTATGATAACTGAGTATAGTAGTTTAATGACATGGTATCTCACATATCACATTGCATGTGGTCTACATGCTGCCACCCTAGGGGAATATGACTGCCCCCAGAAATGTCAGATACTTTCCCAGATTCTCAACTAAAGATCTATGAAAAAGAAGGAAAGCCCACCACCCTTTTCACACACATACTAGAAAAATCCTTCATTTGGAGGTCCTAGACAAATATAAGAATAATGTAAACTCTGAGCAAGATTTAGAAACAAGATTCTTGGGTCATTAAAACTATGAAAAAC
>NW_005841916.1:2718715-2770940 GCF_000455745.1 Alligator sinensis | reverse complement strand
AAAACCACAACCCCCCCCCCCCCCCCAAACACTGGAGAATGCACTCCAGAGAAATGCAACCCTTAAGACTTTGTATACACAAGCACCAAAAGTTATGAGATGCTCAGCCAAACAACCTGGGGTTTTTCTTTTTAAATCCTCCAAAGTCAGGACCTGAAAATATCCAGTTTGAGATTGCCCCTCACATTAACAGGGATACAGCTGCTACCCTGTTCAGGTTCTTAGGACCATATATACACCAGAAATACCAAGGAGATTGTGGCAGAGCAGTTAAGGTGAAGTCAGAGGCACAGTGAAGTCTCTCTACAGACTGAAGCTTCGGGCCACCTCCAGCTGACCCAGCTGTAAAGGGTATCTAGCCATTTGGGCTGGCGACTCAAAGGATACCAGGTATGATGCTGACTTATCAATATCTTGTGTGCCTCCTGCTAAAGAGAATGGTGCACTTTACCACCAACAGGCTACTAGGGTTGGCTCTGACTCCACCTTAGCCCCAGACACCTGCGTGTCCAGAGCTGCAGTCAACCCCTGGCCTAAACTTGGAAAAGGGCTAAGGAAATTAGAGTCCAGAGCTCTCAGTTCATTCATACTAGTGCTAGTAACATCCATCCTCAGGATACCCCGCTTCTCCGCTCTCAAATATATTTGCTGGCAGTCACCAAAGAGTTAAAGGAAGGCTGGCAGTTGCCAGGAAAACACTCTGCCATTTTAGCAGTTCCAGTGAGCAGCAGCAAGTTTTAAGAGGGGAAAGAAAGGTCAGACGAAAGTAATATGATATGCATCCTTTACCTTCCAAAGGTGCAAGTTCTAGCAGCCAGACCCTGGGGAGGCAATCCCACAGGGTGTTTCTTTGCAGTGATGACAAGGTCTGTTTTAAAACTGAGAAACCACTTCTCTTGACAAACAGAAAAAAAAATGTGCATTGGCAGTTTTGTGCTGTGACACATTAAGTCCCCCTGGGAAACACAAGGTATTTGTAAAGTACAGGCTTCCAACACAGCTCCCTCTGCTCCAGTTATCCAAGAGTGGCCCCCATCATGACAGTACAGAGGCATGAGTTGGACTGCAGTATCAAAAGAAGCTATGAAGGGAGCAGAAAGCAGCTCATTCATTCAGTTGCTCAGAATGTGGAACAAACTTGTAATACCAGACCCTGACTGCCATTTCACTAGACCACCACTCACGCTTCCATGCACATAGTAAAAGGGACAGCTTTGAGCTCTCACACCTGTAGAGCAGCCTCATTCTCCTTTCTGATCTCCAACCCATTACTTCTGCAAAAGACAGTCTGCCTATCCTTCAACAAGACTGCCTCCACACACACAACACTCTGTTCATCAGAAGTAGTCCCACAGGGGCAAGGAGCTAGCAGTAACATTGCAACAGAACTAGAGATTGAGAACTCCAGCCCCCAGTCCCTCACCTCCAAAAAACTGAAAGCCCTTTAAGGTCTGCACTTGTTTCTTATTTGCAAAACCCTGGGGAAGAGTACCAGGGAATTCAGAGGAAGTCAATGAAGCATGTAAGAGTTAAAAGTTCACCATCAGTCAGGAGAGCATCAGGAAACCTATCAGACATCTGGGTCTGATGACATTAGCCACCAAACAAATAGGAAGTCAAAGAAGTTCAAAGTCAGCTCACTAAGTCATATAAGAGTCCACTTCCACTAACATAAGTTACTACTGTTGATAAATAAAACTCAAAGCTAAGATAAGCCAAGGGAAAAGAAGCTCAAAGTACGTGTGGTCCCATATTGCCTCGTCTCCCAACACTTCAGTCTTACTAAATTATAGAGCAGTTACAACTTAGCAGCAGTCTTTTTTCCAGAAATGGACTGCTGTTCATGTTTCCATGGACACAAAAATTTCAATGTCCCTAATCAAGTAAAAATAAGAGCTCCAACTCATGCCACCTGCTGCTCAGTGCATTTGAAAGGCAGCTTGTTTTCTTCTAAAAGAACTGAGCTACACTTTGAAAACACTCACTCTTGCACGTTGCTTGTGTTAAAGAGGATCTAAGAAGCCTTGACATGAATCTCTTCAGCCTGGGTCAAGCTCATACATTTGTAGTTAGACAATGCCAATCACAGGAGAGTTCCCCCAAGGGCAGAGTAACCATAGAGTCAGCAGCACATGGAGGTGGGATTGGGCTCAATTTTTTCTAGCAGAACACAGCAGAAGAATCTCACTGAAGCAAGGAAGACCCTTGTCCTCAAACAGCAGCAGGCTTGTGACAGTCCATTCATCACACTTCTCTCCCTTGCTCCAATTACATGTTAGGCGAAAACAAGAATATGAGCAGATTACTGCCAGTAGCTTTATCACTTTCTTTCCCCTCTAAAAAGTGCAACACCATCTCCACGAGAGCTCCTACTTCTTGAAGGACAAAATGACCCAGGAAAGTCTCACAGGAAACCTGGCATCTCATGAAAGGGCACAGCATGATCTGAGGGAAATCACCTGGAAACTTAACTTCCTACTCCGCTTTAGCTTCCTTATGAAAAAGTAGTGGCTTTTATCTTCAGGGCACAAACCTCAGTTTACCAACTTGACCTCTATGCCTTAAAAAGACTCACTTCTGCTACGTACAGAAATTAGACCTAAAAGTTGACAATTATTTAAAAGGGTGAAAGACATTTCAAACAGAAGTTGCCAGGCCCTTGATACCTTCTCTCTTCTTTCTTCATACGAATTATGAGTTCTTCTAAGGAAAAGGGTTCATGTTGGGGATATGAAAGGTTAAACAATTAATCGTTTAACCAATAAGCCCAGTGATAAAACGGCTAGCTTATTGTTTAGCTTGGGGCAGGGTAGGAAGGGAAGCTGCATGGTGCCCCAGCAGGAACCAGAAGGTGGCAGGGCAGGCAAGAGGGAGGGGGAGGAGAAAGACAAGAAGGGGAGGGGAGGGGGAGGGGAGGGGGGAGGAGAAAGAGGCAAGGGGGACTAGTACCCATAGCCTAAAAGGAAAACAGTAGGTGGCCTAATGACTCATCAATTAGGTCTTGCCACCCACCACCACCCCCCCAACCCACAAGGGCCAGAGAACTGCTCCTAGAAGCAGCTGTGTTTGAGCTGCTGTTATCGGTTAACTGTTTAACCAATATAATTACAGGAGGTTAAACTAATCATTTTTAAAATGATATTTACATCCCTAGCTCATGTATTCAATGAGATGCAGGAGGAGTCCGAATGAAAAGATAAGTGGTACAGAAAAACATTCCGATAAGACTGGAGACAGGGGAAGGGACAACCTTCCTCATATCCCTCTTAATAGGAAAGTCACCCTCCCCCCACAAAGAGAAAGGTCAGGTCAGTCTAGAATCTCAAGCATTTTCCAGTTTTTCCATTCATGATTAAGATAAAAATATTTTTAAAACCGTGATGGTTGTGAATGTTCACTTTCTCTCTCCTTATCCTAGATACAAAAAGTAATATTGGCAATTTATAAGCAGAATTCTTACCACATCTTAACATGCAACATTGGTTTCACTTCTGTACGATTAAATAGACTATTTACACACAATACATATACATCTCTCTCTCTGTATCCACATGCATTGGTCCTAGGCTAGGGCATCAAAGGCCGCATGTGAGTTCTCTGGGTCACATTTCATTCAAGCAATTCCAGTTTAGATGCACGTTTTGCTTTGGATTGGTTGGGACCTCCTCTCAGTTCTTCTGAATGTCAGCATAGACCATGGACTCAGACTTGTTGATTTTGTCACTGTGTTGCCCTCCAGAGTGATCTAACTGCGCATATATGACTGGGCCCTAAAAGAGAAAAAATAGAGAATTAGTATTTTTCAGAACATGTTGCACTTCCCTCGCCTTACTGCAAGCAACACAGCAAACAGAATTACAGCAAACACCCAGCCCCTGTAATAGCCAATGGTACCTCAAAGCAAGTGGAATGAACCCTCGCCTACACAGCAACTCTAATCTGCCACCTTGCTCCCCACCAGCAGACCGTGGAGCATAGGATCTTCCCTTTAACTGAACTGGCAAGCATGTGAGGAATGCAAAGCAAGATCCAAAGTTCTGAAATGTACCAGCATTTCCTTAACATATTAACCTGAGTAGAAAATAAGTAGCTCCATCAGATGAATTCTGGATCTTTACTATAATAAACGCATTGTATTATAGATTACCATGGTGTGCAAGTGTTCACTTCAGGGTTGTTGGTCGTAGCTGTGTTGGTCTAAGGACATAGACAGACAAGGTTCTTTGGGTAGATATATCTTTTTATTAGAGCAACTAAATAGCTGGAAAAAATGTTCTTTGCAAGCTTCTTCAGGCAAAGGGAAAGTCTGTTCAGAGTTCACTTCATGAACTCTAACTCGTGATCCATGCAGCTCCCTACCGGAACAACTGGAGGATCAAAGAACAAGCAGAGCAAATGAGTTCCAGCCTGCAGCTGATGTTGTGACATGATGCAGCCACCACTCTAAGCCTTGTACTAATGCCAGTACCTTAAGGAGGGGCTACCAAGAAACACTTAAGACAATGCAGTACATGATGCTCTTTCCCATTCCATCAATCCAGTCTCCCAGCCAGATGGGAAAGCAGATCTAAGAAGTCCTGGCCACTGGGATCAAGGCTTCACCTGGCAATCTGAAGAGCAACTTTAAGCCCAATAGAAATCTATAGTGGAATACGGCCAGAACATCTTGCCCACAGTTCAAGCCCAGGCATTCTTCCTCCATACACCTCTCAACTATTATGATGATCCAACCTCAAGGAGCTGCATTTTCCATAACCTTGAAAGGAATCCTCATGCTTGGTGTGTGACCCACACCATAAGAACTGGACACACAGATGCAGATCAACTAATTTTGGTTCATCCCCCGCTAGAGGGCAGCAAAGCACACAATGATTAAGAACAGCAGCTGCTGCTTCAGCCCACTGTGAACAAACAGCCTGTGCCTTGACACAGCCTGCAAAACACGGAAGCCAATGCTTCCCAAACTTTTCCTCAGCTTGACCTCATTTCTTTTGCATGGCCCCTCACTCCCAACCTGCAGCCCCCTGGTCCTACCAGTGCCCCTCACTCCTAACCCACTGCCCCCTTCCCCTACCAGTGCCTCTCCCTCCCAACCTGCAGCCCCCTATTCCTCACAGGTGCCCCAGAGCCAAGGGCTGCAGCTCCTCTTTCCCCCTCCCCGCTCTCCAGCAGTGCCCAAGCCCAAGCTGCTGCTTGCAGGGGTTGGCAGCTGCTGCAGCCAGCATAGAGCGTATAGAAGTGTGGAGCCCAGCTCCTGCTCCTCTGCCCACCCTCATCCCCTGGGCGGCACAGCCTGAACGGAGCTGTGGGAGGGAAGATGCAGGCTCCCTGCTGTGAGCTTAGGGCTGTCTTTCTGCTGTCCCCCTCAGGAGCTCCATGGCCCAGCAGGCAGGACCTGGCACAGCCACAGCTGCCAAGCTGAGGTGCCCCTTGCCCACCTGGCAGCAGCAGAGGCACAACTTGGCACCGCTGCAGCTCACCTTGGCGGCCACAACCATGCAGCGCTCCATCTTGTGCTGGGTCCTACCCGCTGGGCTGTGGAGGCAGCTCTTGCCTGGAGCTGTTCCAGTCCCATTGCAGTCCCACTCCCCACTATGGGCGCTGAAATCTTGCAACCCCAACCACCAATGTTGCAACTCCATTTGGTGTCACAACCCACCGTTTGGGAACTCCTGATGCAAGCAATTACTCGAGATGGGGACAGATCTGGAGTGCTCCACTTCCTAATAAGGGGTATCTGAGGAACAAGCAAAAAGCTGCAAAATGGTTTAAAGAAAGGGATATGCCTACTTTGCAATGTTAGGACATTTCACAGTTGGTCAGTTATGTGAGAGGCTACCAAGCGGTCTCTGCATTCAGCAACACTAACAATCCTATGTCACCTGGAAAAGACAACTGATTGAATTTGTTTGTTCCTTTTGGAAAAATCCTGCATTGCTACAAAAGATCTGAAACCCAATAAATTCTAAATCTGTGGCTCAATAATATTTCCTCTTTCTCAGTTCCAGTTCACTTTTCAGCTTTCCCTCTCTCTCTGTCTGGATGCTAGTTCACTTTACATTCCCAAACACCTCCTATGAGAATTCCCCTCCTTCCCAGAAGAGCAGGTATACATTGGATAGAGCTGACTCAGATATCCCTACAATCTATCATCCAGAGTAAACTGAAGCAAAGAGTGGGACAAAAGTCCACCCCACTGGAGCCACCATTGCTTTTATGAAAAATAGCTCTTGCGTGGTACAGCTGCTACCACTCAGCAATTTTTCCAACCACAACAGGAAAGGGCTCTTTCCAAATACTACAGCCCTCTGGTGGGGACTTGCAGTTAAACTCTCTCTGGTTCAAGTATTTGTCAAACTACATTAAAAAGCTCATACCAAATAAACAACAACAAAAAAAGCAAGCAAAAAGAGGTAAGTGTGGAAGGAAGGATACTGCTAGCCTTCCAGAGGCAAGGATGCTGGATGGACATGCAAGCTAAATAAAAACTGGGAGGTGGTCTCAAATGAAATTTTTAAATAAAAAATTACTGGGCAATAGTTATGACTTCCAAATTCTTGGCTGTTAGCAGTGATGTGGTTCTGGCTCGTAGCATTAATGCCAGAGATAGTTACCACTTACAGTTCAAATGCAAAAAAGTGCACTATACTTCCTGTACAAGTGCATTAAATTGTGCCACGTGAGCCTAGAACTCATTTTCAAAGCATTTGACAAACTCCTCTACTCCTCAGACATGCTTGAATTAACAAATGTAAAGATGAAGAATAATACACAGATGCTTTGCAAGATTCCATCTAGTAGATTCACTATCACTGTATTTACTCACATACCACCCCCACCCCCCGCCTCCCTTCTCCCAAATAAGATATGCTCCTTGTTTTGGGAAGGCAAAATGATGAAAAAGATTCTTTCCAGAATCTTAACTGCCACAACACAGGCTCACCATGGCTGAGGGCCACATGCAGCCCACTCCTTAGAACCACTCACACTCTCCTTGCAGCTCTAAAGTTACAGGTTTTACTATGTTGCGACTGCTGCCAAGCCCTCAGAAGCCATTCCGGCATCCCCACTCCTCTAATCCAGTGCAGAAAGAAGTTTCCAGTTTAAAATACAACCCCCTCAATTTTGGAGGGATAATTTTGGGGGAGAAAGTGTGTATATTATGTAAGTAAATATGGTAATTGATTCAGATCATGCTCTCTGATGATCTTGCACGAGTCTCTGGAAGGAGCTCCATCCTGATAATTAACACTGTCTTCCAATCTGCTGGGTAACTGATCAAGCACCATGTAGTTATTCCCAAGAAACAAATGCAATCACATCAGTAGATGCCACTGCAGAGGCTTTTATCATGTGCTTCCAGGACTTTACCAAGAAAGAACTAATGAAACACCTCTTTGTTCCATTGCAAAACACTCAGTTAATTTTGGGAGAATGGAGAGAATGTATCAGAGATTTAAAAGCCAAACAATGGTCCTTATTAGCATTTAGTTTGAAAACTCATGTGGCTACTAGGTGTTTATACCTAGACTGCCATGCAATATTGTCTTTTATTATGCAAAATACACACACATTCCTAAGCCTAAAGTAATCAAGCACAATGTTGAATTAGTCAATCTTTGTGACAACAGTTTGCTCCACAATCTGGCAAGGCAGGGGAAGGTAGCAAACAGTGACATAAGTCTATAGAGAAAGTTGGTCAATTCAAAGCTTTTAACAAACTCCAAAAGGAGTCTTAATAGAAGGTTCAGTGCTATCATCTTAAGTGCTAGATATGGCAGGATTGGCATTTCCCTTCATGATTCATTCTTAATCAAAAGAACAATTGCACTGCCTCACATTAACCAAATATGCTTAAATAGCTTGCATTTCAAAAGGAGCCTGCAAAGGAAGAGAACCTAAAGGGCCACTATCTTGCTAGAAAGTTGTCAACAGAAAGCCATAAAAGTAAAATTGCTGGACTGACAGGGACACTAAAACTAAACTCAACACAACAAGGATCCTAGTGTTCTCTGTTTAAAATCCAAAGTTCTATGCTAAAAATTCCAAATTCTGATTAAAAAACCCTGAATCCACATTTTTCCAAAATTAAATTGAAATTCCACTACATATATTGGTATCAGTTGAACACAATGTTTTATTGACATACTTACCATTTTAAAGCAAATTGGAAGCCTACAAGTGCCTCAATCATTAAAATAAATTCAGAATACCTATAAATTTTGTTTTTTAATTTTGATTGTTTTTATCATAGAAAGTCAGAACTCCCTCTGCCCCCTTCACTCACCAGGACACTGGTGCAACTGCAGCTGTCCCTCCCACTGCTGTGTGGTGCTGAGCAGCCCTGATATGCCAGTGCCCCTCCCATCCCATTGCCTTGCCACTGCCCATACCATTGCCCCTCACTCCCGACCCACAACCTGCCAGCCCTGCCAGTGCCCCTCACTCCCAACCCACAGCCCCCTGCACCCAGATCCCCGAGTGTGCGAGGAAGGGGGTGGGTGTGAGGAAGAAGGTGGGTGTGGGCACAGGTGATGCATGGGGGGTAGGAGTGGGCACAGGCAATGTGTCAGGGGGGTGAGGGGGCATGTGCCCCCCTCCCCCCAAATTTCTGTGTCCACAGTGGGGTGCAGGACTGTACCCTTGCCAGACCAGAAGCCACCTCCAGGGTCCAGCAGGACCGCCATGCCACCACAGCTGCCAAGGTGAGGCACAGCAGCGGCAGCATGTTGTGCCCCCCGCTGCTGCAAAGTGGGCAAGGGGTGCCTCACCTTGGCAGTCATAGCAACACAGCACTCCCTCCCACACCACGTCCTACTCACTGGACCAGAGAGGCAGCTCCTGCCTGGAGCTAGTTCAGTTCAGCTGCAGCGCTGCGCAGGCACGTGTGCCGCCTGTCCTCCTGCCGCATCACCACACACACACAGCACTGCCTACCCCCCACTCCCTCCAGCGCCAACATACACTCCAAATAAACTAATGGCTTCTGGAAATGTCTTAAAGATCTTTGTACAGGACATTTGTGAATGTGCATGCTCTATTTAAAAGTTAATCACTAAAGTAATTCTATCTGGTTTTGATCTACCAAGCCGATTAAAGCCTGGGCATAAGCTATATCCCAGGGGTGAGGAGGTAAGTGTGGGTAAGTGTGCGGGCAACGTGACACTACAAGTAGATTTTAAAGTCAATGCTGCTTCTCCCTCACCAGAAGGGTTTGCAGATTTGAGATAAAGTAGCTGAGTACTCAAAGCTGGAGATTACCCACTGTGACAATATTGCAACAGCAACATTTGCCTTCAGATTTGTTAGAACTCAAGGCATCAAGCAGGTCAGTAAGAGTTAACATGGATCCTTGCACTGAAGAAGGAGAGGCTACAAAACATTCTTTCCCAACATGTTTGCTAAGAAAGAAAGGATGGTGACAGAAGACTTGAGTTATCCAATTCTCTAATAATTCGGAGAATCAGACACAGCTTTGAATGTATGGGTACCTTTTGACAAGGAATTGATACACAGTGGGCTAACCTGAGATATCTCTTCTACGTAAGTCAGAGTTAAACATTTATAGAGAACTTGTTCAGAAACTATCATCTACAAGCAGGTCCCATGGTCTAAAGTGAGATTGTGCAGTAGCTTAAAAATCTGCAATTGTGCAGCTATATAAGCTGCTCTGTAAATTGAGCAATAGTTTAAATACAGTAAAGCTTTGCTATCCAGCATGAGTGGGGTAAAGAGGGTGCCGGTTATCTAAAAATTCTCGTTATTGGAACTAACACGACAGCAGCGCAGAGTCGTGGATGGCGGTGGTGACTTCCGCTGTGTGCAAACACCTTCCCCACCCCATCCAGCCGACCAGGTGGCGCCTGTGCAGCCCACATTGGGGAGCCGCTGCCCTCACCCCCCCCACCCCGGCCCTGCTCAAGAAATACTTCATGCGCATGCCAAATGATAGAGTACTCCTGTTAGTAAAATGCCGGTTAACACAACCTTTACTGTAAAAAGAAAAAGTGAGAGAGGAGAGAGAAGATAAGAGAAATAAGTGAGGTGCTGCCATAGATGAGTGGAACTGCACTGACTCCTGAAAGTTAAAAGTGACCATTTGAAGAAACTCTAACCTTTCAGCTTCATAGATAACCTTCAAAATATCATCAGTTAGCAGGTTAAACCAATGCAGATTCTGTCCAAATTTACTGACAGCCTGAAAACACTACCTCTGAGATGATAACTGTCCCCAAACAGATCACTGACTCAAGTTTTATTTAATTTAAACAGTCATCATATGAATTACTTTCAGGATGGATGGGTACACACTTTTAAAAATTTATATTAAAAAAATTTTAATTCAGCTGTTTTCTCTTTAAAATTAGCCTGTTCAAATTATATTTGCAACTATGACTGGTTTTAAGGACTACACTATTAAAATTGTAATAAAACGCAACATAAAAAGATGTGCTACTTAAATGAGCCATTTGCAAATTGCAATGGTTTCAAGCAGCAGTGGCCAACCCTTGTGGCATAAGCACCATAAGTGGCACAGGCAGCCTTTTTGTGTATGCAACAGGTCAGGGAAGGGAAGGGACAGGCTACCTAGAAGCAAACTGGGAAGGACACAGAAAGCAGAACATTAGATTAAGCAGGGATCATAGAGTATAGAGCAGAAAACAGGGCAGGAAATCAGGCTGGGAAAGGGGATCAGTGATAGATGGGCAGAATGTGAGATTAATTTGTGGCACCCGTGCCAAAAAGGTTGGCCCCCACTGGGTCAAAACATGCTGCTTTTTAGATTCCAAACATAATGGAGGAGAAAACATTAATTTTTAGATCAACATAGGCATTATAAATATATTATAGTGTCATGTACTGCATTCAACATCTGTATTATTTCAGTTTTCAGAATGGGGCAAGGTGAATTTATATTTTTTCCAGGTGTCAATAATTGAGTTTTGTTATGTAGAAGGGCACTTGCTCTTAATTTGGTTTAATTTTAGCTAAGCAGCCATAAAAAGGTTATGTTCTCATTTGGGCTAGCTCATTTTAAGCTGGAAAACTGATGGGAAGTTGAAAAAGTAGCAAAGACTGGAAAAAGTAAAAATCTATTAATAAAATCAAGTCAGAGGATATTTACTAATTCTATAAGCATGCAGAACATTAGGCCAGATTCTCAAAGGTATTTTATTTAGGCACCCAAAACTGAAGCTGTCCAATTTTGTATATCCCATTAAGTGTTTCAGTAGAGTAAATACCCAACTCCTATTTAAGTCAGTGCTCAGGCACTTTTGAAAGTACTACTGGAGCATCTCTTAATTTTTTACAAAGGTATTTAGCACCATGGTGATCAGAAGCCATCCATCAGCTCACTAACTACAGTCAATACTTCTTTTTATTAAATTAAGTCAGTTTTAAATATAAAACATGCTTGTTAGTATTTTTTCTTATGCATCGTGCATATTTCAAGGAGCTTTAACGTTATTTAATATAAGCAACTGCTATTTTTTTCATTTTAATGCAATTCCAATTACAGCTTGGCATGAAAAAGAATTGTGAATGATGTACTTCATTTTTTTTTAAAGAAAAGCAAGCATAAGAACCTAAATAAATGTATAAGCTATGAACTGCTCAAATAGGCATATAGACAGTATCTCCTTACAACTAAAAAGAACATTAAAATTTACTGTGGGTGCTATATTTAGTTACAAATCAACATGCTGGCATGTTCATACCAATGAGAATGAACCTTTCTTCTAGAAAAGAAATAAAAAGTGCAAAGACTAAAAATCAGTTATTTAAATCAATGTTTCTTGCTTGTTGATTGTAATTGTGATTCAAATCAAAGTAAGGTGGGAGAAGGAAGTCAAACCAACCTAACTTCATTTTGGATCACTGAAAAGAAACAAAATGCCCATACCCCAGGACAGTGGACAATACTGAGGTAAGAGGCAAAGGAACAGTTAGTTGCCATCAAGGTCTGCCAAAATCCCTTTTGTTTGCCCAGAGGTTCATCTCCACCCCAGTACCCAAAGCCACAACTGCCGTGCTACACAACAACCAAAGTCACTTTCCACACCTTCCTCTGTGCCTACAGCTCCCATGTTCTTTACCCATCTATCAAATCCTTTATTAAGCTTCCAAGGAAGAGCTCATAGTTCAGTTGTCAATGTAGTCAGCAGCACATTGACTGTTTGAAATTGGATAGCAGTATTTTTGACTGTTCAGTTTATTAGAACTAATTGTATAGAAGATGATCATGGGAAAAATAATGCCATACAATTGCCAATTTTCTACTGCTTAATTTCAATCTAATATGATGCACAAAACAAGGAATATTTCCAAGAAAACAGTGCACTAGAAGATGGTCGGACAGAGATAAGAAAGCACTTTCACTGGACCAGGAAGCGACACACTGAAACAAAAGAAACTTACAAACAGATTCCAGCCGTCAGATTTCTCCTCTGGAGTGCTGCTGGACTTAAAACGCACTTTCTGCACTTAGCTCTTAGAGCACTTAAATATAAACCAGTCTTCAGCTTTTGGGCTTTTTTCTACACAGGGAACTTGACCAAAATAGCTATTGCTAAATAACTCCGTCTGTGAATCCTTGTTCTGGAACAAGCTCTTTTTCCTGATTAAAAATAATTCCGCTCCATCCTTTTCTACTAGTTTCAACATGGCTCTCCTGGTAAACCCCATCTCAAACAGCCCAACAGCTGCATGATCCCTTGTCTACCTCCTTGCTCAGAGTAGCCCAAGAATATTACCTTGAAATATTTCCTTTCAACTCTAGCCTAAAACAACAGTCATCATTTTGTAAGGAGTGACCTAGAAACCACTATGCAAAGACCAAGCAAAAGTGAATGTTATGTGACGAATGCCCATCTGCAATGATGAGGAGGAGACAGTCTTAGATAAAGGAGGTGTCATATTGAATGAAATAGTTTGAATGTTTGTAAAAGTTGCCCATTAGCCAGTTTCAGGAAGAAGATAAGATTTATCTCCTTATCTAACTCATTGTTTTTGGGACTATGTGCAAAAGGTCCTGACTTCGCTTAAAGTCTTAATTTAAATTTTATCTTTAGAAGTTTTTTACAAAGAGAACAAATATCCTGAGTTCCGAGAGATCAAACCCTAAGGCCTTTTAACAAGATTGGTAAGAAAAGGGCATTTGCAGTGATATGGAAGTTTCCCAAAGGTAATTTCAAAAGAATCTGTTGAGTAAAATCCGAACCCAAATTTGGGAGTAGTGACAGGTTGAGTAGGAGGAGCCCATAGACGGCAGCTCGCTCAATAAAAACTGTAATTTACTGTCCCAATTTGGAGGTGACTTCACTTGCAGAACAACGAAGGAAGAATCGCAAGTGTAGGCCGGATCAGACTGATCACCTGAGCCACCCTCTCCGTGAACACAGGCCAGCCTATTGAACCGTACTACTGAGGCCAACCCATTAAATCGTACTACTGAGGAATGAAACCATATTTTGGTATTTGGCTTCTCGGAATTCTAGGATTGTAAGTATATTATGAAAAATAACAGTATCGATTCAAATTTAACTTTTAGTTGTGATTGCAGTTGTTTTTGTAACACTAATTCTTATAGCATTGTTTAGGAAGGAAGTGCATTCGGAGCATTGTTTCTGATATATGTAATTATTGTGTTTTTAATGTTTGTGGTGTTTCTTAAAGCTAAGCAGTGTTATATACATAGCAAAGAATTTTAAAATAAAATTGTGTTGTATGAATTAAGTGTGTAATCATTGTGAAATCGTGCAATCAGCTAACTACTCCCCCAGCCAGTGCATCAAAACGAATCAGTAAATTGTGTGGGATTTTCTCTATTCCATAACCCACTAGAGACAGGAGGCTTGAAAACAAAAGCAGAATCAGAGTACTGGGTCAAAGAGCTCATTAAAATACTAAAAATCACGCCCCTAGGTGGGGAAAAAGTATGCTAATGAAACATACATGTATGTAAATGAGATACATAGCTAAAACACAGGTATAGAGACATGTTCAGTAAAGAACTTCCTGCGTCACTCCTTACAACCAATCAGCAAACAAATACGCTGGTGAGAGCTTGAAAACTCCTGTATAAAAGATGCTTAGTGGTAGTGATCTGGTATGCTTGTTACGTGAAATTATTCCGCTTGCACCTTTTATTGCTAGCAATAAACCTTCTTTATACTTTCACCCCTGGTATCTTTATTGGCCTTTGCATACCGGGCACGATCCCAGACTTGAGCTGGGGCTCAACAATTTGATTTTCCTTTGTATGGAAATGATCCACTAAGTTCTGTTCAATATCAAGAAACAGTTCTCCTGAACTACAAGTACACTGTCTTCCCAAGCACTCCTAAAACCTGTAAACAGGATGGTCAAAAGACATTACAGTTGAAGGTTAGTCATTTGAAATATAGATCCACAAAGCCATCTAACTTTTTTTGTTTTATACCATCTACATTTATTAAATGCCTATTGGGAAGCTTCACTCGTACAGGCACAGACTTTGCCTTCATTTGGCTCTACAGTGCTCACTGTACTCTGCACTAACTACAGAAGTCCTCTCCTTTAGTATCTTTAAGGTGTTCAGACACTTCCATTATTATTGGCCTAATTTCTTCCATTGGCTCATAAGCATGCCACTACATGTTCCAGCAAAGATACCTTGGATATTCCTTAAGTACACCACATTACACAGAATCCCAGCTTAAAGTGCCCATCGTCTATCCCAGTTCCTTCCCCCCAGCTCATTAAGGAAGCCTCCATTTCCTGTGGGATGGTTGCCCAAGACAATGATAGCTTCTTCCTTCAATTGTTCTGTGAAACTAAACAAGTTCAAAGGTTTAAGAAGAAGCAATGAAGTTTAATTGTTATCAGCTCACAAGGCTGATGATAGCTTACTATGGCAAAGGAGACTGTTCAGAAGCCAAAAGCATGCACATAGGGCCTGACCATCACCCTCAACTTCTTCCACTACACTGACTCCCTTTCAAGCACAAGGGCACATCTACACTAAGGAAGACCATGTTTTTCCCTCGGGAGGAAAAAATCTAGCAAAGACTGGACAAATTTGTATGCGATTCACATTGTCAAGGTAAACCCTACCCTGTAGCTTAAGCTTTAATGCATGTCAGCAAGTCAAGGCAAAACTATAAGTTGTGCCTTATTTTCACTTTAAAAGTCACCTTATTAGTTATCATGCTACATAAGAGGTAAGAACTACTTCCTTCCCTAGATAAGACAAGGGGAAACTAACTGCCAAAATGAATCCTTCCCCTCTTACGAAAAACTCTTAGGTGCAGCTCCTTGTGTGTGAAGCTCCCCATCTTCAGCTTCCAGTGAGTAGACGATTTTACCTCCCATGTAGCTCAAATGCAGCAGAACACACAGTGAGCCTATCCACCTCTCCTGCCCACCTCCATCTGCTCCACAGCACAGGCACGGTCTCTCCCATGTCCTGGGAGGGCACTACGTTGGAGAGTTCGGAAAGCAGCAGGATGCTGTTTACCTGGTGAGATCTGGTGGGCACACTGTTTACCAGACACCCCATGTCAGAGGGTGACTTCCGTGGAGCCTGCTTAACCGGTGACATCAAGCTCTCAGAGGTACTGCAGCTGACGAGGTGGCAGAGCAGAGTTTGCAGGACAACATTCAAAAGACAAACAAAAAAAAGGAACAAAAACAAAAGCGAGTGATGGCAAGATGAAGCGGCAGGTTATGCCGAAGTAAATGTGATCATAATGGGTACACTGGGACCAACTTACATTCTCCTTCTTTGTCCAGTCACTATGCACTTATACACACACGCACGCACGCACGCACACACGCACGCACCCTCTATAGGAAGGTAAGCAGCAACTCTACCAGCGGCTAGCAGCTTCCCCGAGTACTGTATTGTCTACCACTCTTCCCCAACATCCACAGTAAGCATATTAAGCCACCAGGAAGCAAGTCTTCTTCCTTGATGACTCAAATTTAAGGTAACATATCAGTGACATGCTATACCCAAGCTGAACAGCACAGCCCTCAGCACACAGAAACAGGGTACTATTACCACAACTAGAGACAGGACTACCAGCTCTACCATACCATGCAGGCAACTGCATGATGTCTCCAAACTAGTTATCTTATATTAGTTATCATCCAGACCAATTCAGTCCCTCACTCACTAGATGTTGGTGTCTGTAATGGTCACCACAGTAGTCAATAGCAGTAGATTGGCTATGTCAGAGTTTATAGTCCACTGGATTTATAGTAAAATGGAGCCATTATTTTCATGAGCAAATCATGAAATCGGAGGAAACTTTAATATTAGCTCAGTTCAGTTTGATTTTCAATTTTCTCCCTTCTGTCTGCATACAAGAGGGGAGAGAAGACACCTCTCTGGAAAACTTATATTTCCCCTCCCCCTCCTCTTTTTAAACCCAGGAGAAGTGGCCCTTCAGATTTTTGAGACAACCCTCCCCCACCCCAGCAACCTATTTTCAATCCTCTGCCATTCATACTCTTCTTATCTACATACAGGCACTAAAGAAACAGATTAATAAGTTCCCTTACTATCCGATAACTAAGCATCCTCATCTCACCATACACCTCTACATAAAGAATGCACGCAGCCAATGACAAACATGTGAGTAACGATACTGACATTGAACAGAATGCCTCTCACAAGCCAACCTTTTTGTTTATCCAGGGGCTACGTAAACTTTCAGAGACCTGGCCTCTCAAATATTTAACAGGCAATAATTTAAAAGGGAAGTGCTGATGGGAGACCTACCAGTGAGGGGCTTCCACTCTTACTGGGACCACGCCAGAGCAGCCCTTTGGGCAATTAAAATGCATCAGCAGTGATTTCCTTGGATTCACTCAAAGTATTCCTACAAGTCTGTATCGTACCTACAGGTTATAATGCAATTTTAAGAAGCTTGTGCACAGAGAGACTATGGTGATGGGTACTTCAGAAAAACAAGGTTACTGTCACGTAAGCAAAACAGGCATTGGAGTTTGGCTTTATTTCTACAGGAAGAGTCTGAATTTCTTGTGTTCTAGTCCATGCACTGGTGAGTTCTCTACTGGAAGAGATCAGTGGGACACAGTCTGGGATTAGCAGCATTCCCGCCCTGATTAGACATGAGACAATGAACCCAAAGCGCTTAATGAAATGGATCACCCCTCCTTGCCATTCTACGCAACAGATTCCAGCACGAGTTACAATGGAGTTATGTTAGCACAGAGCTAGCTGGTTAGTCAGCAAGGGAAGAGGAAATGTGTACACATACACACGGGTATTAAACAGCAACCACCAATGAATTAGTTACCATGGTGTCTAGTGGGACTGGAAGAGGAGACCCAGCACTGTTACATTCCCAATCTGGCATCTATATCAGGATCTCTGTAAAGAGAGGAAGATAAGCAGGATCCAATCCCAGCATACCAAGGCAGAAAGGAAAAAAAACAAAAACAAAAAAACACCAAAGTCAGTAAGAACAGAGATTGTGTCTCTGCCATGCAGGGGTGCCAGATACCACCCAAGTGCCCCACCCCACTTCAGCCCAAGACAGAATCATTATCTAAATACCAGTGCATCATACCACCACAAACCAAGTTAGTTTCATTTAGAAACAAGTCTGCAAGTCTGTGGCATAGATGTGAACAGTAACCACAGCACATCCAGCCTTCCCCTACTTCCTCTTAATCAGTATGGCATGCAGCAGTGGTATAGTCACTGAAAGCAGCATTAAGTTCAAATATTATTTTGCTGGGAGGAAGCCTAGAGTGGTTAAATCTATTGGAAGAACTTACAGTGCATGGATATTACCAACCCAGCCCTGGCACCACGGTGTGCACTGTTCAGCCGGAAACACTGGAGAGCAGATCACTCATGAGCAAGGCATCTGGACCCTGGCACAAGAGCCCTTGCCTGTCAGTGCATGCTTCCTTTAGGTATTATTGTAAGAACACATGCAGAAAGGGAAGCAAGGCTTTCCACACTGAACTCCAAGCATACACACCCGCCTTCACTTCATTCAGTCTTACCCACTTTCTCTAAACTCTCCAGCTGGGAACAGGACAGAGTAGGGAAAAGTTCCATTTAGAGACACCCAGAAAGGTTCCCTTAGGGAAGGGAAGTTTCTTTTATTGTCTAGGTAAATCACATAAGTGCAAAAAACAGGAAAGAATGTGTTGGGGTTGGGATATAAAAGTATAGAACCTGCTGCATTCAGTTTTGGTCCATGCAGCTTTGCATTCATTGCGTCTTGGAGAGTCAAGGGGTGGATGAGGGGAGGGAGTGAGAGCATGTATTCCCACAACCCTGCTTAAAGCTTTCATACTGTCCCCTCAAGCAGACAGGTGTTTTTTTTAATGAAACGTGTTTGTTTTTTTTAAATCTCAAGTGGAAATGAAGATAGGGAAGCCACAGCATGAATACAGAGAGAGACTTTTTCTTCCTTAAGTTGAATAGGGTGCTGATAAATGGGGATAGATGCCCTACTTACACAGGGCACTGGAAACAAGAAGTCCAGAGATACTCTCTCGCAGAGCATTTCATTGGAAACGCATCTAATCCATGGCTCATTTTGGAGCAATGGGGGAGATTTCCTATGGGCACAAAACTGTGATTTGGGGACAACAGAAGTTCAATGACTTCAATAGGAGTTGCACATGCATCTAAGGATAGATTTGTCCTTTCAAGCGTAGTATAGAGCAGGACAACAATGATGAGGCACAAGTGTGGACATGAATCCCAGCTATAAAGCCAGTCCTCCATTTGATCCTGCAAGCCTATTTGAGAGGTTGCAATAGCCAAATCCTAAAGATTTGGCTGGAATGAGTCCTGCCCCATTTCAACCCCTTTGGTCCTCTTTGTTCTTCCCACTACACACTGAGGAAGAGAGAAGAGTTCTTACCCAGAATAATGTTTTTTTAGAGTTCTTCTTTCTGACGACGATACACGCAATAAGAGAGATGAGCAAAACAACACCTACAACTGCAGCAACGGCTACCCCTGCCACCATCATCATCGGGAACACAGTCAAGCTGTCTAGGGGGAAAGGAAAGAACACAACATTCAAATCACCTTCATTCTCTAGTTCAGAAGAGTCAGTGTGAACCATAACACTTCCCCCCCACTAATTTTGGAGCAGAAGGCAGTCCTACAGAATCACAAGCACAAGGCATGAATGGAACAGCAAGCAGAGGACAGTCCTATGAGCACAGGGCATGCATTTTTGTTTTCATGGAGCATATTCAAAACTGATTTAATTAAGCTAAGGATTTTGACCCAGAAGTCAAAAGGATAGAAGGTAAGAGACTGACAACCTTAACTCATAGGGCGCATCCACACATGCAGGCACGTGCGCTTACAGCAGCTCAAATAGAAGCAATGCAAATTTGAGCCAGGGCTTTTTGCCTCAGCACATGTGCCCAGACCTAAACTTTGGTGTGGTGCAAGTTGTGCCACTTGGGGCAAAATAACCCTGCCTGGCTCCTCCTGGATCTGCAGCCAGGGGGATCTGGAGCCTGGGGCCAGCACCTGTGCTGGCTCCAGCAGTGTAAAAAGCTGTCCTGGCAAGCAGCTCAGGGCTACTCAGTATCAGGTGCTTCTGGGGCCTGGCCAATTAGTACCTGGGGACACTACCCCTTGTGCCAGCTGGACTGCTGAAGCAGCCCTGAGAGTTCCCTGCCCCCTCTACCCACTGCAGCAGTCTGGCAGTGGGGGCTGCTGGCTGGCTGTGACCTGCTGGGCACTTGCCAGACCCAGATAGGGAGTGCCCAGCCAGTAGAGGCATCTGCCCCTCTGGGCCAGTCGCCAGCGGGCTGTGGCTGCCGAGTTGGCCTTTGTGCAGCACTACTGCCATGTGTGCCCCCTGCCCGGCCATCTGGGCAGCTATCATCCGGAAGATGTTCCCAGTGTGGTGGCCTCCTTTGAACTGTCAAAGCATGTCCTCCTGGCCCCAACTGGCCAGGAGGTCAGCTACCTCCACCTGGGTCCAATGAGCCAGCTCTAAGCAGGCTCCTCTGCCTGGGTCCTGCCACTTGCCTCCCTAGCAAGAATTCTGGTGATCCCCATTTGAAAACTGAAAAATCCCTGATAAAAAAATCCCGAAGTCACTGTTAAATACCCCAAAATCCATGTTCCTATATATAGATATATATGGGGAGAGAGAGAGATTGATTTATATCTATAGATATATATATATCAATGTCTAGAGAGAGATCACAAGATCAGTTGGGCAATGTTTTATTGATATATCTAGTGTTAAAGCAATTTGGAAGCCTACCAGTGTCTCTATCATCATAATAAAATGAATTCTAAATACCTATATGTTTTGCTGTTTGCCTTTGGTTTTCTTACCATAGAGCAGTTAGAGCTCCTCCTGACCCCTTCACTAAACAGGATGTGGGGACAGCGGCCCCTGAAGCCACAGCTCCTGCCAGCAGGTCCCATCCCGTCTGGCAGCTGGAAACACAGGGTGTGCGCGCTAACGGAATGCGGAATTTACAGAAAGGTGGTGGGAAGAGGGGTTGGGGGATATGGAGGGATGTGGCATGTGTGGGTGGATTGTGGGGAGACTGTGGGGGGGCTGCACAGGAGGGGTGGGTCCCCTGCCCCACACAGGGCCCAGCCCTCCCACGCAGCTCAGACTCCACCACACAGGGGCCACATAGCCCCACCCCTGCTTGCTCCCCCAGCCCTGCAGATAAGTGACCCCAGTGGCAGCTGCTACTGCCCGGGGGGGGGGGGTTTTTTTTTTTTTTTTTTATTGACAGGATGCTGGGGCCAGGTGAGGCAGCAATGAGGGGCAGGTGGGGGATGGGTGGGGCAGGCAAGGGTTCCTCCATGATCCCTCCTCCAGCCCACTCCCTACTTATCGGCACAGAGCCCAGGGCCAGCTCCCTGTATGGGCAGGCAGCATGCTTCAGCAGGTGAGGGTCAACCACAGAGATGCTCTGGCTGGCTACCAAAGCGTCTCTGTGGAGGATCCGAGCCGCCGTTTGCTTCAGGGCATGGTCCTGCCCTGCCCCACTTTTTCCCCCGGGTATTTTTTGACCCCTACATATCCAGGGGTCTAATTTTGCCCCTGCACTCCAAATTTGCAGCACAGAGAACATTTTTTGATTCCCACACGTGCCTCTTGCAGTGTCTCAAAGGGCTATGAGATGCTGCAAAAGGCACGCGCGCGCTCGTCTGAACACACCCGTAGTGTTTTACTTTGCTCTCAGGCAAAGCAATAAAACTTTCAGTGAAGTCCATTTTAAAAAATAAATAAATAAATAAAAAGGGATGGGTACATTTGAGGGCAGAGTTGAATTTGGCCTACACTGATCTACAAGTGAAAACCACTGTACAGGAGCCACTGTTCAGGTGGCAAGCACCCAGTTCAGTTATCAGTGATGAGTCTACAAACAGGAATATTAAGATTACCCTTAAAGCTTTTATTCATGCTTCCTACACCTTCAAATATAATCACTATGCATTACTGTAAAGTCACTCTCTCTCTCTTCTTAAGCAGGGACACTTTAAGTACTATTCCAGTAAACTGAAGAGGTAAGTGGATTCTCCCCACAGCTTCCCGCTATCCACTGTTCATAATCTACCCTTTGCTTTCAATTTATTTGCAAAAAGAGCTTCTTTTTTTTCAGCAGGGCAGGGGGAAGGAAAAAACCCAAAAAACAAGAAAACACACCCCAAGGGCTTATAACGGAGTTCTAAACGTGTTATTAGGTATAGCTCTGCTGTTCAGAAGAGGTTTTCTCGTCAACATTTAATATGTTCAAGTGCTCATGGTTCACCATACCTTCACACAGGCAAAACCACATGGTCTTCAGCTTGCCATGCCTAGCCTGAGTGTGCGGTACACCTTTCTGGAGCTAGCACACCAGTTACATAATGGCATATATTCAAATCCTGTTCATTTTGGTTTTCTACCCACTTTCAATAGCAGTGTCACAGGAGAAGCTATCTGCTCCCAAGTCCTCTCAGGGGCTATGCCATCCTTCTAGCAGAGGAAACGTTGATGGTCATCAGCTCCTTTAGCGTGCAATTTATTTTTTGTTTCTTGTTTTGCCACAAAAACAAAAGTGTTTAACACATTTTTTCCTTCCAGTGAATGGAGCCATCCGTAACTTCCACCTCTTATGGAAAGGAACCCCAAAGGTTGCATCTCCACTTCAGGGGCAAAATGGAAACAGTGAGAAACTAGTGAGCTTTACTGGAGTCTAACAGACATCATACTCATAATGCAATTAATGCATTAATCATGTTATAAATAGTAGCCCTGCCACACAACAAATGTGGAACAACAAAACAAGAAGCCAATCAAGTTCTACGGAATTTTTTTGGCTGTTCCCCATTGTACCATAAACTGAAGGTGTGGCTCAGTAAAGCTCCACCACACGTGCCAGCCCCATGTAGGGCTGTCAGCCTGCCAACATATGGAGAGCCTGTCAGCTGATGCTGCACACTGGCAAATTTAAAGAGCCCCATCGAAGGCATGGTATCAGGGACTAGTCCCCCATACCATACTTCCCATGGTACCCTTTGAACATCTGGATAGGCAGGGAGCCCAGCATCAAGGACACAGTCCCACCCACCTGTCATGCAAGTGAGGGTTTGATAAATTTTATCCAAGATCCTCAATATTGTGTGTCCTGCCAGCTGGGGGCAGGGAGGGAATAAATAATAAATAAAAATCCCAGAAGGCTGAGTTACAGTGACTGAAGCTGGCTCTTGATTGAATCTGGTTCTCATAATCCTGCCCTTCCAGAAAGTAGAGCATTAAAAAAAAAAAAAAAAAAAAAAATATCAATAAATAACCAACCAAACACAATGAACACCAACCACTATATTTTTGATTAAGTAACCTGTATCAAAATTCCTCATTTTTGTACCTTCATTCTTCAATTTATTTCATATTAACTAAAGGTTGACATTTAAGGGGTTTTTTTGGAACCAAAACAGACTTTAAGCTACAGATAGCAACCTACACTAGATGCAAGCAGTTACAAAATGTGAGTGAACTTAACATGAACATCCTAGTTTAAGGGGCAACAAGTCAAATGTATTATTAAAGCCTTCTGCAGGTTAATTTCTACATCTAGTCTCTTTTGGGAGTGGCATTTATACAAAGGATTATGTGCATCTTCAACATAGGTCCTTCCATGCTTGGCAAATTATTGGTTCAACTGCCACAGAATAGTCCAATCAATGCATTTCAAATCTGATTACACTGTATTGCATAAAATTGACTGTTAAATTAGTAAATTAATCATTTTAACTCAAACTAACATTCCAATAGATACTAAGATCTTCTATTCATACTAAAAAATATTCCTAATTTCTCTTAAATCTACTACCATAATAGTCTGTTCCTATAACCAAGCTTTCAACAGTGGTAATTTTCTTTGAGATTCTTAGTTAAGAGGAAAAAGCTTGAATTGGCTTTATGAAGAAAAAACAAGCCAACAAGGATTTTAAACAGTCTGACATGCCACATCCAGATTGCTCAACACCATCTTTTTATGCCAAGCAAAATTCTTGCTGTAAGCAGTTCCCTTTTTGTAAGTAGGACATGGCTAAACCAACGTAGGGAGATCAAACTTTTGCTCTCAGTTACTTATTAACTTCATATTTTCTCCAAAAAGCTGTTGCTAAGCTTGCTATTGAAACACAAGTATATATTTTCCTCATTCAGGGAACTGACTTGGGATACATGCTTTAAGAAAGTCAAAATAATCAAGTTGTCACAGTAAAAGTCTGCTATTTATCAGTTTCAACTGATTCAAAAGTACATTTTTTCCACTCAGTTTACCAATTGTGACAAAACAGCTTAAGATAGACACCCAACTACCTGATTGTTCTGTGACACCTGTACTCTGGCTCTTTCAAGATTTCATGATCTCCCTAGAGTTAACATGCCATGCGTCTTCTAGAAGGTGGGGGGCAGGGATTGTACTTCAGAGGCCAGCTGTTAGTCTGTCTATTGTGCAGATGATTCAGCCTCAAGGACTACAGTTGTCTTTTCTAGTTTCTGACAGGTAGTCAGATCTGTCCTGTAAGGCTCACATGAAGCATCCAGTGACTGTGTGGAAGCATAGGTCAAAGTTGTCATTTTAATTCAAAGAGAGTCATCCTTCCGAAAGATACTGCAGTTAAAACAGAATACAAATTGTGTCTTCAGTCAGCCTCTTGCCATCCAATGAGAAAAGCTCTCTCAAATTCTTGGAAGAGTTTACTTCTGCTTTGTCTCCGGAAAATATGTGCTCTTTGAAGGACCCGGTGATCTCTTTGTCAGTTCATCCTAGATTAACCTTTGGTCAGCATCTTGCCCTTACAACTTACACCCAGGAAAGGACCCCAAGTATTCTCCCCAGCCTCAATTCCCACACTACACTTTCTCTAGTTAGCTGCTGTGGAACTCTGCAATGTTCAGTCTGAAGCTCACAGAGAACAATCAAGGAGCTCTGCATACATCAGGACTTGTCAACAACTGGCAGTTCACAAGGGCTTCATGTGCAGCCCTCAGGCTCCTACCCTACCCTACCCCCACCCCACTACCATTTGAACTGCTGCTGCAGCCAGAGCCTCTCTGCTCCTTCTCCCTCCCTCAGCTTTTACTCCCTGCTCCTGCCCTAGGGGACAGGGCAACGCAGCCCACAACAAGGTGCAGCAAGGGAGTGGAGGTAGGACCACCCGCGCAAGATGCAGTGCTGATGGGGAGAAGTCACCCACAGCACAATGCAGTGCAGGCCTGGGGCAGCCCCAAACGGTTGGGGCCTCACTAGTGTGAACCATGGACCCCCAAACTGAACAGCTGTGGCATATCTAACTGGAAGTATTCACTACAGAGTGACATGCAGTTACTTAACTGTTCCAAGCTGCTGAATTAGCATTAAATACTACTACACTTCATATTTGTTTCTTATTTCAGTTGCATTGAGAGTTAGCTGGACATACAACAGGGGCAGGCATTTATTTTGGCTGAAGGGCCGCTTAGTGAGTTTTAGGGACCTGTCAAGGGCCATATCCATCTCTCTCCTCTGTCTTCTCCCTCTTCTCTGTCACTGTAAGGTCACTCTCTCTCTCTTAACCAGAGTGCTGGGCAGGCTCAGGCAGCTACCCCTTGGCACTTTTACATGTGCTCCAGGGGTGGGGGCAACAGTGCTCCAATTAGAATGGAGAGCCACTCTAATTAAAGTGCCGCAGGGTCTCATGTATCGGCATCCCTGCACTTAAAAATGGTGGCAGCGGCACTTGAACTAAAGTTCATTTGACAGGCTTCAGTTCAAGAGCCCCTGCTGCCATTTTTAAGTGCCAGGACACTGATACATATGATGCAGGAGGCTGCTGGAGCATGCCCAAACAAATAAGGTTTATTTATGTCAGTAGTTTATAATGCCTTGCATTATTACTAAATACCAGTTATAGGACTGGCATCAGCTGATATGATTGGTTAATGATTAGGTATCAGCCAATAAAATCTTTATCAGAGCACCCCTAAGGACTTCATCAAATAATTTGATCCATTTCATATAGAGGCTTCAAATTAGGGCCTTCCTGCCCCTAACAACTATGAAACTATGAATCTCTGATCTTTTATTTTCTCCTCAGAAAGTCTCAGTATTTCATACGCAAGTCACTGGTTTAAGGTGTTTTAAATGATTTAAACAAGTTAAAATGATACAATCCACTCAAGTCTATTTCAGTACACACACAGGATACACTTGAGGCTTAACTATATCTAAACACAGATCTATAATTAAAACAGATGAACTTGTGCACGGAATATCAATGATTACAAACTCAGTCATTAGCACACTGATGTGAAGAAGTCTTTACTGATCTTCACATTTGCTATGCCTGCTAAATCTGGAAATCTGGATATGTTGGGGAATGATGGTATGCAAATTGTGGGAAAAGAAAAAACTAGAATAAGCAGCATTGCTTTAACTACTCTACCTTACACAGAACAGGGTCAGGGGCCAAGAACACAGAGGGAACCAAGAGCATGCAGTCAGCCTGATGTGAGACTGAAGATGTGCTCTGAACTTTAAAATCTATTACTGCAGGTTGGTTAGGGACTGCACTGGGAAGACCAAACAAATAAGTGGTACTCAACCTTCTGGCCCCATGGGCCTGGCACCATGTTCCTCCATGCTGTGCAAGCTGGGATTGCTCACCTTTGAAATATAGACGACTGCAGGAGCATAGCCAATTCTTCCCCTCTACACTACCTCTATACCAGTGGTGGACACCTATTAGTCTTCCTGAGAGCAAAGAGAATCCTTAACAGTTATGAGAGTTACGTGAATACATTTATACTGGAGGAAGGAACATCTAGTACTGCTGAGCAATCTTACAAGCATGCTGCCAGGAGATTACAATGGCAAAGTTTTTTAGAGTATACAAAACAGGAAGTCCATGCTTCAAGAGTTGAAGCACAACTCTCCTTACTCCCCAGCTCTCACCACTACTTCAAAAGATTCAGAAGAGTCCAGAGTGCAAAACACTGTCCAGACAGTAGAGAAACAAGCTCATGTACCTCCTTTCATTTTTTTTCCTCAGTTACCCCTACAACCAAGATCACATTTTCTTCTTTCCCTTCAACGTTATTGAACTGATTCCATAAAAAATGTAATGCTTAAATGCCGTGATTTAATCAGAACCAATTAAATCAAAACAACTGAATAGCTGCCTCCCAGCTCAACTTTAGTTAAACAAACATTAAGTTTTGGTTTCATATAGAAAGAGGAAGTAGCTTCTGCATATAGGACTTTTCTTAACAGGTCAGCAAAATACTGAAAGTGCTATTACATCACTTTTAACATAACATCCAGCTAAAGATGTGCTGTTGTGCGACTGTGGAAACGTTTCCAAAGAAAAAAAAGAAAGTTCCGGGTCAAAGACTGTTTAGCTTTTGATGCTTATATGGCAGAGATTTGTAAGCCTATTAAAAAAAATGCTATTGTGTCAAAAATTTAAGTTCCTACTTGGAAACTGTAGTAGTTGGATGGAATTCCACCTTTCTGAGAACTCAGTGTAGTGATAACACTACCTATATCTGTTACTAACGTGCATAAATTCGACTCTTCCAACCTTGACCTATTCTGTCTCCATTATACCAGATAAAAGAATTCCATCATCTATTTAAGTAAAGGCATGGAGCCAAGAAAGTTTTGCCAATATGATGATACACTGAATGTTAGTTTCCCTTCAGGGCATAAGCTTTCTATGTACCAACCCCACCCCTTTGCAGTTCTACAACAGTCAGACAAAGTATCTGGGATTCATTTTCAGATTTTAAGACATGCCAACGTAACATGGCAGTTCTGTACAAGGGCAAAAGAAAAAATGATCAGGATACTTTCAGTCACTTACAGTGGTTCTGACAGGCTCCACCTATGGTGATGCTTGGGGGAAGATAAGCAAAACCAACAGTCATTCCTAGGCTCAGAATAGCACAAAAAAGAAGAGATGGAACAGCTAGAAAGGAAGTACCTTTCTCCACAACTCTAAGTCGGATCTCTCCTGCTTTGACGACTATGTCGGGTGGGTTCTTGACATCACAGAAGTAAGTGCCGTTGCCCAGGAACTGCATGTTTGCTATGCTGATAGAAGCATCTTTCTTGTTAAGATCTCCAGCCCAGCTGACTCTGTCCTTAAATGGGATGTACTTTCCAGTGTAGGGCTTCCCAGAAGTATAATAAAAGAACTGTAATCATGGAAGAAAAGTAAAAGGAACATACCATTAGAGGATTGAAATGTTAACAATCACTCCCTCAGTACTGTGGAATCACCAATTCTTCTGGACCCTTTCCAGCCTGCAAGGCAGGAGCAGCCAATCCCCTAGAGGAGGGGTTGTAAACTGGGGGTGAGGGCAGCAGCACCCCTCTGCGAGCTGCACAAGTGCAGCCCAGCTGGTCGGACATGGGGAGGGGAGTTTGCATGCGGTGGCAAATGCCACCATCCACCACCCTGCGCTGCCGCCATTCCACCTCCGGCCTTGCTCCCCCCGCTCTGCGCCTGGCCATACACTTATTCAAAAAGGTTGAAAGCCCCTGCCCTAGAGCCAACAGTCCCTACTTTTTCTAGCAGGCCACATTCTATAGTAGGTTGTCCCACTCATCTCCAAAAGCAACATATGTAATTTCAACCTTCAAGTTCATCAACATAAACCATCTGCAAATATTTTAAGTCAAAAGAGTCTCACGCTAGAGGTTGTCACCTGAAGATCATGGATTAGTATCATAGGTCAGGACCACTCTGCCCTTAGTGAATTTTTAACTGGAAGAACAATTCCACACCCTACATGTATGGAACAAGATTCCCAGGGTTCTTGTCCTAACTACACATTTGTTCGGCACTTACCAGAGATACAGTTCCAACTAAATACGTATAATGTTCAAGTATGAGATGTAGTCACAACCACTGCGACAGGGGGAGGAGGAGGAGAGGGAGGGAAATGCAGAATATGAAAGAAGCCTCCCCAGAGCTTCTTTTTAAAGTTTATTTAAAAAGGCAGGTTTTGTTGAATCCAAGAATTTTAAGACATGAAATTCAAAGATGCTCAAAACAGCAACATTTGAGAGGATCAACCCGGACAGCAAAAGCAATGCAAAATTCCTCAGCAGCATATCATACCCTTCCAGAATGTGGGCTGTGGTTAAAACTTAATCTGAAAAGTAAATAAGAATCAGAGTGGTGAATTAAATTACAAATCACCCCGCAACAATCTTAGCTCTGCACCCAGCAGTAGCCACTGGGAACAGTTTGGCAAGTATAATGCTGCAACTTGCAGATCTGAAGGATTATGAAGTGCTATCTGTCTGTGACATGTTCCAGAGTTGCACTGCAGCACTTTTCTGAATTCCAGGAAAATTTACTATGGTCAGTGTAGCTGAGTGGCATGGAATAATTAACTGGAGCAGGTTAGCGAATGTGTCACCAACATGCAGAGAAGCGCAGATGTATATCAATATACCAGATATACACATGCTACAGAACTCATTACTGAGATTGGGCATGTTACCATTAGTAACCAAGACTACAGGCAGCCCTCAGACTTAGACACAATTGGTTCCTGAAAACCACATCTTAAGTCAAAATGTTGCAACTGGGAACTGATTTTCCCATAGGAAACAATGTTATAAATGGGGGATGGGTTCCTGAACCAAGGCCCAATACCCTATTTTCACCAAAAATAACCCTGAATTTTGTACTCAATTAAAAACGAGTAATATACCTACATTAATGTAGGTATATTGTAAATAGCAACCATATTGATTTGGAAGGACTTCTCTGAGGAGACTTTGCTGGACTTACTGAAGGGCTCTTGGTTGGACTTTTTGAATGGTTCTTGGCTGGAGCCTTGGCTGCAGGTTTTTCTGGGGTCTTGTCTGCTTTCTTAAAAAAAGTGTCCAAAGAAGTTTGGACAGATGTTCTCCAGGGAGATGGGTAACACAGCAAACTTGTTCACTGGCGTGGCTTGGCATCAGATCAAGCGTTGTAAAGTCAAAACTGACGTCAGAAAGTTGAAACAGGTTGTCAATTTAAAAGCGTTGTAAATGTGAAACATTGTCACTTGAAACGTTGCAAGTCGAGGACTGCCTGTATTTACCATTGGGATTTTTCAGCAGCCCGTTGGCATACGCGATTGTTTTATGGGACTTTACAAGAGAAGTGCTGGCAATACCTGGAGGATTCCTTCTGGGACAGGAGTGACTGGGAAGCTAATGTTTCGCAAGTGTGGTCCTATATGTGGAGAGCAGGCTCTGTGCTCAAGTTTAGGTAGTGCCTGCCCATTATGCCAGATCCAAAGCAGAACTAATTTTAGCAAAGAGAGATGTCAAGCACCCTCGAACAAGGTCTGTGCTCTGCAGCATTCGGAGTACTACAGTGCTAGTCCAGGCATTACAAAAGGTAGAAGTCAAAGAGAAGAGAGTCATTGTTGCATTGCAGGGGTGACACAGCCCTTAGTATTTCCTAGTTTCCAGAGATTGATGTTAAACTAATCTCCACTTTCTGGAAGGGCACAAGGCACCAGCGTAATCTTAGCACAATATTAAGAGGCATTTAACTTTTCTGTTTTTTGAACCACACACAACCACCACATCAACCACAACCTTACTCCATTCCATCCCTTTGTGCCCTCTGGCTCCTTGGCAACAATTACCTCAGCCACAGAGCACACAGGCTCATGATAGTCCCTTGAACGTCAGCATGGGACCTGCTTGCCAGAAGAGGAAACATAAGGGAAATAGGAGTTTTGCATTTCCAGCTCTGCTTACAAAAATCTGAAGTCTAACAAGCCTACTGATGACACAACATTCCCCCTTCTTTCAGCAGAAAGGAGGGAAGCATTCCTAAATCCAAGATTTGGCAGCAGTATGGTACTTGGATATAAGCAATGTCACATCCAGATCCTGTAAAGTGTTGCTTTAGTTCTAAACCAGGGGTGGGCAAAATACGGCCCGCGGGCCACATCCGGTCCTTGAGGCCATTCTATCTGGCCCGTGGGGCCCCTAAAAAAATGTAGAAAATTAATATTTCTCTGCCCTTGGTTTCTGTCAAAAATGCAGGAACCATGGGCAGTAGGACCCAGGGGAAGCCCAGTGGGCTCCAACAACAGTAGGGCCCGCCCGGCCCCACCCCCCCAGCCAGAAGCCCCAGCCAGGGTTTTTGGCTGGGAACATGTGGCTGCCATGGCGAGCGAAGCTCAGGTAAGTGGAGGCGGGGGGGACCCTGGGCAGGGAAGGAGCGCGGGGGTGGGGGGAGGAGTGGCCCCTCCCCCTCGCCCCCCCCATGGCCAGCACCCCATGCTGCAGCCACCTGCAGCCCACATGAGGCTGCCTGTGAGTGCCGGCCATGGGGCGGGTGAGGGGCCACTTTTCCCCATGCTCAGCACCATCTTCTTCCCTGTTGGCAAGCAGGCAGTCAGGGCTCTGCGCTGCCCCCCGCCTGTACCGCAGGGCTAGGGGGCACTGGGTGCGAGTAGGTGGGGAGCCAGTGGAAGCACGGGGCCCGCACTGGCGTCCTGGGGCCAGCACCGGTGGGGCCCAGAGCAGGGTGGCAGGAGTGTGGGTTTCCAGCCGGCAGGGGCTCTATGGAGCCAAGCCAGCTCCCCCCTCTCCCTGCTGGTGCAGCCCAACCCAGCCCCACAGACCCATGCCAGCCTGCATCCCTTTCTGGGCCACACTGGTGCTGGCCCTGGGACATTGGTCCCAAGATGGTGACCAGGGGGTGGGGCACCTGTCAAGGGGCGAGGCTACCCATGCAGCCGACAGCCTACCAAAACTGGGTAAGCGGCCATTCGCCCAAAATAATTGCCCGCCCCTGTTCTAGAATGCTGACACAAGGGGAAAGTGGTAGAGTAGCTACACGACTTGGGATCAAGGCTACAATTATAACTGGGGAAGGAAACCCCCCCCCCCAATGTATCACTTGGAATTAACCACAGTAAAACACTCTTACTTAAGATTTTCCCTTTTTGTCCTTGCCCCAAATAACAGAACTACCCCAGGCAGAGAGCTCTTACTGAAATAGGAGTTGATGACCCCTCTGCTTGGAAACTGTAGCTGCACTGCTGATCACCTCTGGGGATGTGAACATACATGGAAGCCTTGCATTCGTTCCATTCTCCACAAACATCTCTTCTGGCGTTGTCACCTCCACTGCTGATACGCTAACTGCATGAACAGGTGGGGGTGTTAAGAAGCAGGGAGAGAGGGAGGAAAAAAAAAAAAGAGAAAGAGAGAAGTCAGAAGCAGTCTTTCAGGATAAAAACCACATGGAGGGATGTGGCAGGGTGCTTAGGGCACCTGCCACTTTAAGGGGTCAGGCAGCCAGCAAAGCAGCTTGCATGTGGAAACAGGGCTAATTATGGAGCCATCTGACTCTGGAAGCCTGCAGAGAAATTATTAGGGGTGTGCAAAGCTTTGGTCACCGATTCAATTCGAAGAAGATTCGGCCAGGTTCAGAGGCCAAATTACCAAATCGTGAGACCAAAAAAAACAGTCCAAATTGATTTGGAAAAGGGTTTGGAGATTCAGAGATTAGGAAGGCAGTATTTCAGGGAAACAGAAACTGAGAAGAGGTAGGGGGAAAAGAGTGACATCTGTAGCTGGCCAGTGACTGATTTTTCCCTGAGTCCCCTTCCAATCGCAGGGCTCTGGGGGAAGGATGTAGAAACAGCTACCACCCCTGCATTTTCATCCCATTGCGCCTTAACACACACAAAGTCACACGTCATGAGTTTTGCTTTGAACAGTTTGAGGTGCAGTTTCCCAGAAACCCCTGTACTTATATCTCCTTGAAACCTTCATGCCCTGAGAAGGGGCTATCATCCTTGCTGTTTCCATCCAAATCTGCCAAAAAATGACTAAGTTATAGGTATTTCGGTGATTCCCCATTATAGTCTATGGCCGAATCACCAAATCTCTCCGAATCAGTGCCAAATCTTCCAAAGCTGATTCAGCCGAATCGATTTGGGACAGTGATCTGAATCTCCAAATCAAATCACTGTCCTCCAAATCAACCAAATACTTCTCTATTTGCACAGGCCTAGAAATTATCTGACTGGATGAAGAAGTCATCTGACCCAGAACGAGGGCTAGGCTTAGACAGGATATAAGCCCAGGCCCTGCGCAGAGTTGGCAGTAACATCTTGGAGGCTGCTGGGAAAACACTGCCTCAGCAGAACGGCTGCAAAAGGTTAGCACAGTGAACAATATCTAGAGCCGTCTGGAGGTCTGGCAAGGAACTAAAGGTGTGAAAGAGGTTCCTAGAGACCCAGGGAAGGATTCAAGGTCCAGAGAGCAGGGCTAGAAATAGAGGACCTATTGAGGGGTCCAGGTCAGCCCAAGGAGAGAGGCTGCGTGTGCGAGACCTATTGAGGGGTCTGAGTGAGATGCACAAGGGGCCCAAGAGGGCAGACCTTAGATGACAGAAGGCTGACAGCCAGAGGACTGACCCACAGTATCTCACTGGCCTGGGCAGGATAGGCCAAATGCCCAGGAGGGACCACTGCCAGAACCAGGGAGCCAGCCCAGAGATCTTGCTGGTCCAGGTGTAGAGAACCACAGCCAGAGAGTGTCCAGCAGCAGCTTCTGCCTGGCAGCCACTGTCACTTATTGTGGCCAGAGCAGGTGCTGCAGAGACCCCCACCCTGTGCGCAGGTTGAGGCAGGCCAGGGCTGCGCACTGAGCCCACGTTTGGGCCCTGGCTGGTCTCCATGGCGTCATGGCCAGCGGCAGCAGCTGCTGGAAAAAGCAGCCACCACCAGAGCTGCTGGGAAATGGCATCTGGCTGCAGAGCCACCCGGCCCTGCTGCACGCCTGGTCAGCATGGCAGGATGCACCACGGGCTGAATGACACCTGTGCCAGGCAGGACAAAGGCCTGCTGCAGGCTGGACAAAATCCCTCTGCAGGCTGAAATCTGGCCCATATTTTGCCCATCCCTGGCCTAGAGATTGGTCCTGCGTAAAACCTGAAACTGCACCCTACCGTGGCTGGTCAGCATGGTGGCAGAGCAGCCTCTGCAAAAATGCCACACATTGCCACCTCAGGAAAAAGCAAGTATGGGGCACCTAAAAGCCTCAGCTCCTATAGCCTTGTGGGTCACTCTGTGGAGGGGGAAGGCTAAGAATGTGCTTCCATACATATTCACCACACCCTAATAGAAAAGGAAGGGAGACAGTGGGATCAGAAAGGTTTGGAGGCCCAGAAAGAAGCCAGAAAAAAGTGGAACCAGGGGTCTGAGGACCCAGAGAAAGGATCATGTGACATCAAGGGCTGGGGCAGCCCAGGAAGGGGCTGACTGGGAGATGGAGAGGTCTTAGGGCCCAGTGAGCAGCTGAAAGAGAGACCAGAAAGGTCTAGTAGCCCAGTAAGGGGTCGAGTGAGAAACCAAGAGATCAGGCAGCCCAGAGAAAGGGTTGTGGGGGAGACCAAGGAGTCTAGGAGCCCAGAGAAGGGCTGCGTGTGTAAACAGAGGACATCTGCGAGGTTTGGGGTGTCGTTTAGGAATGGAACAGAGCTATGCAGTTAGCCCAAAGGGCACTGACCACAAACTCTGGGTGGTCGTTGTAGTAAGATTAGGGAAGCCTCCAACATTTTATACAACTAATCACATCAAAACATAGCAGGTGAGAAGGGCAGACTGCCCACAGAGCAAGGTAAAAGAAAAGTTTTGGCCTCCAGGGGCTTCACGGTCACCCCTGAAAATGGTGCCAGGGGTGGCTGTGGTTTGAGAGAGGGGTTTATGGTTTGAGAGAGAGAGAGAGAGAGAGAGAGACACAGAGAGAGAGAGAGAGAGAGAGAGAGAAGCCAAAACCAGCCCCAATACACCATGACAAGGCATAAGCAATACTGAACAAAAGGCAAGCTGACAGCATAAATACACAGGCTAGTTTCTTTTCCCTTCCTTACAGCAATTGCTACAGGATGGTTTGTGTTCTCAGATGCTTTCTGTGCTGCAGCTGCAAGGGCTAGCGCTGTAGGATAAGATGAAAATGTCTAAGGTCATCCTATGTCTCAAAAAATTGCTAATAAAAGTTTTACCAATGAAGCAATCTTGAGAAAAAGTCTAGAGTGAGGCCCAAAACTTCTACCAGCTTCCTGTTTGGACCAGATCTTTTCATTCCACTTTCCTCTTCCCAGCTGCAAGTGGAATAAATGAGCTCAGCTCCACTTGGGACAAAGTGGAAAAGCCAACTGACATTTGGAGCTACTAAAGCATACTATGAAACTTTAGAAAGACAGCAGGTTTCCGTTCCATAGTGTACATTAGTACAAATCCATGATAGGCACAGGCACTCTGAATCAGGGCACCCAATTTAATCACAATTAAAATCAAGCAAGAGAACTAAATTTAAATAGTCTTTTTTAAATCTTATTTTGGATTTGCACTTGTTATTTTCCTAGAGGCTGCTTCTTGTCAATTGCTACAGTCACTCACACACATTGATCTGCAGCTAAATACAGTCTTTATCCTAAATTTGAGATGTTTTCTGCTGACCAGAAACACACAGTATATTACATACCCTCATTCAAATTCTTCACTTTATTTACATTTTTATGATGAATAATTCATTTTACTTGATTTTCCCCTTCATGATGCATCAGGCCTTATGAAAGAAAACATGTAATTGTAACAAAAGTGCACAAGCAGGTTTTATTAGTTAAGTAAGACTGCACTGACTACGTACACAAAAAACATGTCCTGACAAAAATAAAAATAAAAAAAAAGACATTATAGCTTAGGGAACTGAGCCAATTGTTTCTGGTTACCAAAGTTTTTAATATTGTAAAAACAACAGATATTCTCGCCTCTCTTCCCTCCCCACCATACTGCTCCCCCCCTCCGCGCACACATGCACAAAGCATTGGGGGGGGGGAGCTGTTCAGGTTTGCCAGATCCCCACTGATCAGAACTAACTTTTCCTCAACTAGTTAAAACATCTTCATGTGAACTGTTCATTCAAAAAGACACTGGCTGCCAAAACCTGACACAGCACTGTAAACTCTGGTTCCACACACTTAGCCAACAACATGCACTAGTTCAGTGGTTTTGAACATATTGGCAATAAACACATACTGCTTACTTGTTTTAACACATTATAAGTTTAAAACTCAAAGCAGATTGTCTTAATCTCAATTTTAGATTTAAAGTATATTCAGTTTAATTTAAAAAATGCTTTTCAAAAGTTAAGTATACAGGTTGTAGCCGTATTGGTCTAAAGGAAAAGGCAATCAGGACTCATAGTAGAGATGATGTCTTTTTTTAGACCAACAAGATTTTTCAAAATATGAAAGTTCATACTTCATAGGGTTTCACAGAGGAGTTAATACATGGAAAACTCCTCTGGGCAGTCAGTTCATAGCTAGTATGGAGCCTCTCCTCCTGTGAGGATCTGTGATGATGCAAATTACCTTGAAACAAAGGAAGGAGCAGGATCCCGGTTGTTAGGTGGTAACAGTTGCTTCCTGCTTGGGAAAATATGAAGAACCTGGTCCTGCCTTTGTTTCAAGGTAATTTGCATCCTCACAGATCCTCACAGGAGGAGAGGCTCTATACCAGCTATAAATTGACTGCACAGAGGCGTTTTCTATCTATTGACTCCTCTTTCAAATCCTATAAAATATGAACTTTCATTTCTACCCAGGAGAACTTTTACAATCTTTCTCCAATGCTTGATGAAGGGTGTTGGTGCCTGAAAGCTTGCAATTAAAGAACTTTTTGCAAAAATCTTGTTGGTCTAATAAAAGATACATCTCTACTACAAGTTCTGATTGCCTTTTTAAAAAATTAATAAATTTGACATAAAAGCTTATAAACAGGCTCTCGAAAGTATTTCTAGTGACAATTTATTTGCTGGGATTGCTGGTCTTACTGAATCAGCTAAAGAGGTGCTCTGCTTGCCATGTTGAGTGAAGCACTTTTGCCCCTCTGTTTCCTGGGACAGGAACAATTAAGTTTCAGAATCCTGCAATAGGCTGAAGCCCTGATTCTCCTATCTTATTATTACCATCAAACAAGAGTTTAGACCAGTGAGTCTCATCTAGGGTACAGCCAGATCCTTTGAAGGGTGACCCAAGGTGTGAGGAGTTAAGGCATACGCAGATAAATGCCAGCTCAGGCTTGTCCTTGCCAGGCCAGTCCCTCACCCCTACTGCCCAATCTCTCTGAAATTTGATGCCACTTAATTCACAAAAAGTTATGAAAGGGTGCCTCAAGTCTAGAGGATGAATTCAGTGAGGGGTGCCTATATTCCAAAAAGGTTGAGAACCACTGGCTTAAATAAAGTTTAATCACTTCATCCAGCAAGCCTAGGCAACAGCCTATATCAGTCCCAGGAAAGACGGGTGAAAGAAAGACTTCACACTGAACCAGACTCCAGGCACTCTAAATACTTTTAAAAGTTGTGGTTTTTCCATTTGCACGTTCAAAGCAACTTAGGAAAGACTGGTGCACGTATTTGGAGAGAAAGCAAATGGGTATTGGTTCATTAGGACAAATATATCTTCCACAGAAAATGAATTTGTAGTATGTGCTACAAGCAGCAGTCTTTCCTTATAGTTGTCTTGCAGAGCAGCCCTGTTAGGAGGTCAGGACAGGAAGGGCTGGTTTGACTGCCTTGTCATAGTCTCACACCAAACTAGGAAGAACAGAAGCAATGCCCTAAAGGGAATGGATTTTCAAAAAATGAGGATGCATCAGTCGCATCAGAGGTTCCCTTCTCAATCTAATCTCAGTACAAGGGCCAAGGAATATTCTTTTCCAGATCCTGACTACCAAATATTTATTCTTAATGCACAAAAGAGCTTTCAGCAATTCAGTGAGATTAACTCAGAGCTGCAGTACTGCAAGTAGATTTTTCTGCTATTGGAGTGATTATAACAAAAAATAATTCATTGTTTCAAGTCCAAGCCAGAGAACAAGCCTCCCTTTCAAACATTAAGCAAGCATGATGCCTCCAACATTAGTGTGGGAAGAGAAAAGTCAGCAGGGAATAGAAGATTCATTGCCAGCAATGGGATGGAGGTAACACTGGCCTGCTTATTTCAAGAAGACGTTGTAACCTGGAAAGAGTACATTGAAGCAAAGTCTGCTTTGCCTTTCATCACAGGCTTACTGTGGGTGGAACTCCTGCTCAACTACCCTCAGTGACTTCAACTATGTTTCTCTGACCATTATTTAATTTGACCTGCACCTAGATGCTACTCCCTCCCCCATCCCTCCACATCGACTGCATCAAAGGCTCAGACATTGTTAGGATGACTGAAAAGGGTTAACTGCTAAAAAACTTTGGGAAAAAAAGCCAAACTCAGAAGCAGCTAGAAGTTGTTCAACCTACCAACCTACCAAGCAGTAGTTCTCACTAATTAATCTATCACAGATCCCTTTGAGGTTAAGACTAGAGTTAAGCAAGGCTGCATCATCACTCCAACACTTCTCGATAATGCTTTTCGCAATGCTACATCTGACTATCGTCAAGCTTCTAGTCAGAATGGAGCTAAACTACCAAATGGATAGTAAACTATTTAATCTCAGCCGACACAGAGCCAAAACCAAGACCACCCCGACCACAATCATCTAGCTCCAGTATTCTGATGGTGCTGCACACTACTCACTCAGAAACAGACCTTCATGCAAATCATTGACATCTTTACTGAGGCATACGTGAAAATGGGACTGACACTTAACATTCAGAAGACTAAGGTTCAACAAGCTCTTAGTGAGTAATCCCCAACTCTGGTATTCAAATCACAGCGAGACTCTGGAGAACACTGAGTATTTCCCATACTTCAGAAGTCATATCTTGCAGAAGGCTGACATCACCTCAAATGTGTGAGGGAAAGCTTCAAACACTTGAGGAAACGTGTGATCGAAGATGGCAAAATCAGATCCCAAACCAAGATTATGGTTTATCATGCAGTTATGATCCCCACCTTACTGTACAGAACTGAGACATGGACAACATACAGGAGACCCTTCAAGTTGCTTAAGAAGTACCATCACTGCTGGCTGTGGAAGATCCTTTAAATCCAGTGGGATGATAGACACACCAACATTAGCACCCTCTCACAAACACCATGAACATAGAGGTGATAATCAACTGACATCAATTTCACTAGGGCAGCTCTATGTTCATCCAGAAGAACAACTCCAGACTTCTGAAGCAAATTTTATTTTCCCAGCTCAGTCAAGGCGTATGATCAAGTGAACGGCAGAAAGAGTACTTTAAAGATATCCTCAAGGCCATCTTGAAAAAATGCAAAATCAACATCAACTCATGGAAGACTATCATCAGGACTTTCCCAAATGGAGGAAGAGTCTGCTGCAAGGATCTCAGTATATTGAAACCTGATGACAACAACAAGAGATGAAAAAGTGGGGGCAACAGAAACAGCGGGTTACGGCCCAGATCAGAGCCACCCACCCCGCATGGAAACAGGGGTCCAAGTTGCAACAAGAGTCATTCGATCCCAGATCAGCCTTGTTAGCCATCTTTGGATCCGCAGATAAGAATCATGAAAGACAATCACCCTCAACTGCAAGAGATTGCTGAAGATATTGTTCAACCTAATAGGAACCCATGTCATATCTTTTCAAGGCCAAGCCACAAATAACACCTCCCTTTCACACAAAAGGCAAGCACAATTCCTTCCTATTTTTGCAAGGGTAGCTCTGCTTGACATAATCAAAGGGAATGTATCTCTCTCTTTCAGGCCCTGAACAACAAGACTTGCTTCAAAAACTTCAAGAACGTGTGCTTGAAACAGGACAAGATAATACTGTCACAGGCTTATCTGAACTGTAGGTATGTGTATAGACAATATTCAATATGTGCATCTTTATTATTGACCGATGTTTGGCTTGCTTTCTGTGACAGTCATTTTATCAACAGTAAGAAAGATGTTCAATACCCAATCTTTGCACATAAATTTTGGTATCCATATACCCTTACATTAAGCCCCAGTGCCATCAGTCTGACCATCTGTCTGGCAGTAACTGAAGGGCATTCTAGTAACAGTCTCAAAACTCATGATCTGTATTCAAACCTCCAGACTAGAGGTTGCACTGGCAATAATACCTTTAATCAGAGGAAGGCACTACTATGTCACTGAAATCTATCACAGTCTGGCAGAACCTGGAGAAACCCAAACCCCCAACTCTGTAAACAAGTTCTAAAATAAGCCAGGGAAGCAGCAAGTGTGAAGTTCTACTTTTAGCAGGACTCAGGCATTCTGGCAGGCAGAGGTAGTTAGCCTTATCAGTCTGAAGGCAGGGTACATATGCACTTTTGTAGACTAACTAAATAAAATAAGAAAGAGATAAAAACACAAGGTTCTCTTCATCAGATGCTGTGAAAGAACATAAAGCAGGGTATAAGAAAAAGATAAATTAGAAGACAAGGTAGGGGGGGAGGGAAGAGATGGGGGGTAGCTCTAGGAGAGAAAAGCAAACAAGCAGCAAACCCATAGGAAAAAAAGGTAGGAACAAAAGCTAATCCAGGTAACAAGATAAAAATCCATAGTCCCCATTTAAAACAGAGAACATAGTCCATTTTGTGGCTGATTTTTCATTCTGCAGTTTCCTGTTCACACTGGTTCTCTCTTTTTGCTAACAAGCAACGGAGTAAATAAAAATGGATGACAGACAGACAGACAGACACAGAAAATTAGTGTTGGAAGGGACCTCAGGAGGTCATCTAGTCCACCCCGCTGCTCAAAACAGGACCATCCCTGACTAGATCATCCCTGCCAAGGCTTTGTCCAGTCAGGTCTTAAAAACCTCCCAGGACAGAGGTTCCACCACCTCTCTAGGTAACCTGCTCCAGTGTTTTACTACCCTCCTAGTGAGAAAAGTCTTCCTAATATCTAACCTAAACTTCCCTTGCTGCAACTTGAAACCATTGTTCCTTGTTCTGTTATCAGCCACCACTGAGAACAGTCTAGTTCCATTCTCTTTTGAACCCCACTTCAGGTAGTTGAAGGCTGCTATAGATCCCCTCTCAGTCTCCCTCTTCTCTAGACTAAATAACCCAGTTCCTTCAGCCTGTCCTCATAAGTCATGTTCCCCAGCCCTGAACCATTTTGTTTCCTTCCACTGGACTCTCTCCAAATTGTCTACATCTTTTCTGTAGTGGAGGGCCCAAAACTGAACCCAGTACTCCAGATGTGGCCTCACCAGTGCAGAATAGAGGGGAAGAATCACTTCCCTTGACCTACTGGCCACGTATCTACCAATGCAGCACAGCATGCTGTTAGCCTTCTTGGCAACAAGGGCACACTGCTGGTCCATATTCAGCTTATTGTGCAGTGACCCCCAGGTCATTTTCTGCAGAGCTGCTGCCCAGCTAGTCAGCACCCAGCCTGTACTGGTACATGGGACTGTTCTGTCTTAAGTGCAGGACTTTGCACTTGTCCTTGTTATACCTCATGTGATTCCTCCTTCTGGCCCAATCCTCCAATTTGTCTAGATCACTCTGAATCCTAGCCCTACCCTCCAGCATGGTGTTATCTGAAATCTTGCTGAGGGTGAACTTTATGCCATCTTACAGGTCATTGATAAATATACTGAACAAAACCGGCCCCAGGACCAACCCCTGGGGCACTCCACTCGATACTGGCTGCCAACTAGACATCGAGCCATTGATTACTACTCTGAGCCCGATGCTCCAGCCAGTTTTCTATCCATCTTACAGTCCATTCATCCAGCCTGTACTTCCTTAGCTTGCCTGGGAGAACGTTGCGGAAGACTGTATCAAAAGCCTTGCTAAAATCAAGGTACATCCAACTGTCTCCCCGCATCCACAGGGCCAGTCATCTCGTCATAGAAGACAATCAGGTTGGTCAGGCATGACTTGCCCTTGGTGAATCCATGCCGACTTCCTCATCACCTTCTTCTCCTCCAAGTGCTTTGAAATGGATTCCTTTAGGATCTGCTCCATGATTTTTCCAGGAACTGAGGTGAGGCTGACTGATCTGTAGTTCCCTGGATCCTCCTTCCCTTTCTTAAATGGCATTAAACACGACAGATGCATCAGTAAGATTAACTAATTTTGGATTTAATTTTTTTTTTAAATCAGCTTGTATCCCTGTTCAGTTAGGAAGAGGTGTGTCACTGCTCTATTCTGAGCCAAAAATTGTCCTTAGGAAACACTGCTCCTAACATTTGGGAGGAGCACCCCAAAGACCTCTCTAACAGATCTGTTTGGGCATGGACATACATGACATTTAAAATAGTTTAAATGTAGTTCAAACCTGAAGCCACCAGACAAACCATTTTAAAGTATTGGTTTAAACTGTCTGGAACAGTTCAAAGGCGTACCTGCAAAATCAAGTAGTATTGTGAAGCAGTTCACCATTACATGTGGATGCTGACTAAGTATCTATAACAGTAGTCTGGTCAGCTCTCCAGGTATTCCATGCTGCATCTCTCCTTAATGTCCCTCCTGCTGCACTGCAGCCCACCATTCTGGTATACGATCATAACTCTACTGTCCCCCTCCTTTCCCTGTCCCCTGTTGTTGGAAATCCTTATCAATGTGTTCCCCTGCATTTCCTCACCAATAAAAGCCTAGCTGTAGTCTCATTCCGTACTTGACCCCATCCCCTCATCATGTCCCCAAGCCCCTGGGAACCAAAAAAACAGTCTAAGCTGTACCCCATCCTCTTCAACCCTTCCCACCCCCATCAAAAAAAAAAAAATCAGGAAAGCACACTGAAGACTGGACAAGTGCAGGCTTCTGGAGTTTACTGAACTCATTTTTAGAAACTAAGGGAAAGCAGAGAAGGGAATAACACCTCCCATTACTGTGAAACATGCTGGGCTTTAAATCGTACCTCACACACACAGAGTCGTGAGCTAGTCCCAGTAAGTGAAATTTAGGAGTGGTTCCATCCTTGTGTGTAACTACACCCTCCTGCAAACTCTCCTTTATAGCAGGTTATAAAACTCATTCAGCCCTGTGACCAGATGAGGGGCTCAGGGTCAATCTGCAGGCCAGATCAGCCCCACAGACCATGTCCACTCACCAAAGCCAATGTGCAGGGCCAATCCAACATGGGCATCTTCTGCAGCGCATGCCCCATGCCAGCTCTGAACGCTGCAGAGGTGCCTGTGCCAACTGACCCCTACTTTACACAGCAATGTCTACAAATCACCGTATCGAGCAGTTAGGCTCCTGGTATGTGGAGATTACTGGCCATCAGGCAACGATACTACCTGTAATCATCTGCTGCCTTGGTTTTATTTTGATTACAAACTCTTTGAAGCTGGGACTATTTTGTTCTGTATGTACAGTGTCCAAGACTGCACTATTCTTATCCAAGGCTAGAGCTCCTACATAACAGGTATAACACAACAATGTGAAAGAGGTAACTTTCATAACACAAAGATAATAAGCAAGGTCAGTGAAATCAGGTTAAAGTGAAGATTCAAGCACATCAAGTCCTGTTTGTTATAGCAATGGTAGACCTAGGCCCACCAGAAATTATAAGCCCTTCTCAGTGGCTATAGGGAGGCCACTAAACATTAAAGTTCTTGTGACAACAAATGACCTGCATGCTTGTTCTTGTTTTATCGTGGTTAATAAGTAGGCTGCTAAGGGAGCGGGAAGTTGCTGTATTTAATTGCATAAATTAAATGAAAGGATAAGTGAGGGGTGGGAAAGAGGTGCAAAATATTAGAGAAGAAATTATTCCTGGAAATTGTAGGCTTAACTAGAAACACAGTAATTGGCATAATCAGTTCTTCAATAGTAAACCCCATGACCTACTGAGGTCTTATCACAAGAAGACTTTTTCTTCCCCCCTCTCTCATTACTACAGTTCAGTGGTGCCCATTTTTTTTTTGCCCCACAGGCTAGATGGACAGTGCAAAAATCTCTCTGCAGGCTGGATCTGGCTGGTGGGCCTGATTGGGCATGCCCCATGGCAATTGGAAATTTGGCAGTGGGAAGCTTTTGCAATGTTAATTGCTACTGTTCCCCTGCTGCCAAATTCCCTAACCCATGGGAAGGCCTGCAGGCTGAATATGGACAGCAGATGAAGAATTGAGCACCCCCATTCTAGTTGATATCTTAGCACAGAAAGGCAGGCAAGCTGTATTTTTCATATGAGTTCAGATAGCATTAAACCTCAGAGACTTGTCCAGACCTAGCCTGCTAACTGGTATGCAAACTCCAAACTGCTTTCTCTCCACTAGGATGTTAACTCAAGCTAATCAACAAACAGAGCACAACTTGTTGCCTAGTGAAAAGACAGCCTGGTGAACAGAGACTAAATACTGGGCACTCCAAAAACCCACCACAATCTCAATTCTACACCGGTACTGTAAATTCACTGCCTCACTCAAACTAGTCAATCAGAATTTCTACAAGGTTTCCTAGTTAACAAGGACTCGTTCTGACTGTCATCAGGAACATCCTTCACCAACACTAGTTCTATGAATAAAAAGCTTCCTGGGATCCAAGTTAAACTGGAAGAGGAAAAAGAAACCAGTTTAAGTAGGGGAAATAGTCTGAAAGGACACAGAGAGATCAGGCAGAGCAGATTCAAGTTCAGGCTTCTTCCCAATGCTGGGAAGGTTCTTGTATTGACAGCAGCTGGACTGTAAAGGAAGAAGAAAGCAACTGGTGGTAGAGGCTCACACTATAGAAAGAAAAGCAGATAGAAAAACCCATAAAAATAAGCTTGAGCCCTCTCATCAAAAACAAGATATCCATGGAAGGCAGTTCTGATTAGATGAATGATGACTCAGTGCACTTTTGTGCACATCTCATGTGGTACAGAGTACAAGGAGAGAGAACTCTTGACTCTCCAGTGACCAAGATGTCATAGCAAAAAGCAGAGAAGGGAAATAAACAAAGCCACTCTACTGTGCTTGGATTTTTCCAAGCATAAGTAAGAGCTGAAAACACCCCATCCAGTCCACCTCTGACTCACGTTGAGCATCATAAGCTGTGCTCACCAGATGTAAAATGTCCTTCTTTCCTGCAAGTCCTTCCCACGTACTGGACACTGAACAACAGCATAGTTAAGAGATGGGTTTTTCACTATAAATATACCCATGAACATCATTCCTGTCAACTGCCCCTTCAAAAAAGGAAATAATAACCCCAGAGTAAGAGAGCGGGGTACTTAACACAGCCTGAAATATAATCATCTCTACACTGTTAATAGGACATTAATAAGCAAAGTGCTTATTAATATGACATTGTTAGCACTGCTAATAGGACATTAATTAGCAAAGTGCTGCACCTAATTTCCATAAGAAAGTGCACTCTGAAACCACTCATCCTTCAAATGACAGTGAAGCCCATGAAGACCACATGCTTTGGTAGCAAGTTTAATCTCATCAAACCAGAGCACTACATATAGTACATTCTAATATTATAAAAGCCTAAGTCTGTCCGTCTGTCCATAATGTTTTATTCGTGCTCCAATTGGCTGACAAACAGCCAATCGGAGCACGAAGAAGCATTCTGACATAAGGCAGCCCGTCACCATGACGGTGGGGGCAGAGGGGACGGAAGGGGAGGCGATGGCAACAAAGCGGATAGAAGCGGGGGCCGAGGCCAGGCAGGGGAAAAGCTGGCCTGCCACGGCAGGAGGGGGGACCGCAGGCCCAGCCCAACATGGCTGTGTTAGCGGCTGGGGGAGGGAAGGAGCAAGCCTCCTCCCCCTCCTCAGGCCTGGGCCCGCTCCTCCCCCCGCATCGGCCCTGAGCCCGCTCCTCCCATCCCTGAGTAGGCCCAACAGGGGGGGAGGAGTTATCAATGGTAATGGTAGGGCCAGGGGATAACTGGGCCTGGGCCTGATGCTGCCCTGAGCCTGCTCCTCCCATTCCCCCACCACCACTGGGTCAACCCAGCCCTGCTGCTCTTCCCCCACCCCCCACCGCAGTGGCCCAGCTTCTCCCCACCCTCAGGCCCAGTCCTTCTCCACATCGGGCCTGGCCAGCAGGGGCTCTGCCCCCGCCTGCTCCCCAGGCCCCTCCCCCATCATTCTTGATGGGCAATTGGCTAGTTATTACATAAGGAAGCAGCCCCAGAGATGAGGATGCTAACATAAGCTGCATTTGGCCATCGCTGTACTAGAAAACCATTAGATATTTTTTACCTTGAAGTCTATGATGTACAGGAAAGGTCACTGGAACATTAGTCAAGGATCAGATATTTGGACAGCTTTTCACACACCAATGTTGTTACCAACCACTCTACTGCACTAAATCTGTTGTAAAAACCTGATGGTCTTTTTTGCAGTTTTCAAAGCAGGAGAAGACTTAGCAACTTAGATATATTAATGTACAGCATAGGCAACATGTAGGGGTGGGGCATGTGCCCCCCCCGAGACTGCCCACCACTGAAGCCACTGGCAGCTTCTTCAGGCAAACCCCCTGGCACTTTCGGCGGGGGGCCTCCCCCCACCGATAGGCTAGTCCCTGCTCGCCACCACCAACACCCACTCGCTGCCGCCGACACCAAAGCTGGAGTCTGCAGGCAGTCCCCTCTCACCGCCATGGTGCCCCCCCAAGTCTCAGGAGGCACCAGTCATTCATGATGTACAGAAAATAATTTTCCACTGTCATTTTCATACTCTTGTTGTCACTTATTTAGCCTTTATGCACAGGTTTGTACAGTAAGTTAGTTATGTTACTGGCCTTGGCTACTCTTTGATAAATGAAGTCCACTTCAGCAGGTTAATGGGACCTGCCAAACTGAAGCGTATTGGCCCTAAGGGAAAGTATGAAAAATCCTTTCCTTTGGAATTCTCAAGCTTAAGACACTGTTCTTAGGTAGCCCTGTGTTCCCATGTTATCTGAAAATTCTCAAGGTAGAGGCTGCCCATATTTGGGGCAATATGGCAATACTTTGAGAAATTCTATGCAGAGAGAGACTCCCCAGGTCAAAAGTGGGTAGCAAGAGGTTTAAACATGTCTTGCTAGTTAGCAGCAGAGGCTAGAAGTCAGGACTCTGAGCATCTTCTGAACTGTTTCAGATCTCCTGTACCTTCTTGGGTACAGAAGTGCAGCAATTTGCTCAAACTTGCCCATCTGGAAAGTGTGAGAAATCATCTGTAAGGCATTTAAGATCTCTGGGTGGAAGGTGCAATAAGAGTGGAAAGTATTATTGTGGCTCTACACCCCACTTAGTTTGTAACATTCACTTTGGTCCTACCACATCAAATAGAAGCTACAAATTAAAGGAAAGCAAGTTAAAACACAAAGGAGTAACACAAGCAGCTGACTGTAGCATTTTTGTTTCAAACTCTGCCTCACACACAGTTGGTCTAACTAGTGAAGAGAGTCAACAGCTCCTGGACACAAACACACACACACACCTCAACATCAACAGGGAGATAACTGAAACAGGTCATTATTGCATTTAAAACTGTCTCCCTGGAATTCCTCCCTTTTATGATTTGACATTTAAACTAGCTTCATATCAACTCTGAGATGGAATCTGCCTGTGTTCAACATGTGGCAGAGCTATTAAGAGAAGGGCTTTTACTGCCCATCACAAATGTTTCCCCAGAGTTCTTTTGGAATTTGGTTTTCAGTAAGTAACTCACTAAAAACAGTTTCTATAACAATATGTTTCAGATCATTTGTGTGTAGCTCACTGTTTCAAGGACCATAGCTGAGACTGTACATTTAACATGCCAAATGTTACCTTGTCACAAAGACACAAAAAAGCAAAGGAATTTAGCAGAATTTGGAGATTCACTGGAATCTGACAGGCCACATCATGAATGCTTCTGCAAAACTTGTGATTTCTGGGCTGCATGCACCTTAACTCCCACACCACCCTAGCCCCCTGATAAATGGTTGCAGGACAGTTTATAGTATGTCAGCAACAGGGAGAAAAATTTTCAACCAGCTTGGCAGTGGCTGCCAATATCTGGTCAAAAGAAACCTGTGGGGCAATGTTAGGTATCCTAGTGTAGGCAGCCTATCAGCTGCTGACAGTTTGCAGGACCATACTGTTAAAACTCTACTGTCAACAGGACTATTGAAGATGTTATCCTAAAAATCTGAAACACCAGTCAATGGACAGTTTATACAAAAGCCCCAAGGACTGCTCAGAGCTAGAATTAGCACTGTTATTTAGCTTCTGTTATTTAAAGCAGGGGTGGACAACCTGTGGCACAAGTGGTGCAAGCAGCCTCTGTGTGAGGTATGTAGCAGATTGGGAAAGGAGCACCAAGCAGAGAAAAAGGGATCAAAGTGACACTTGGGGGGGGAGGGGGGGCGGAGAGAGAGAGAGAGAGCGAGAGAGAGAGTTTACAGGCTTAAATTTGTGGCACACCCCCAAAAGATTTAGCACCCGCTGATCTACAGTATGCAAGATCATGAAATCTGCAATCTAGCAAGACAGTGCCATGCCTCAAAGGCTAGACACAAACACAAGAGATTTTAATTGGCCATGGGAAAACCGCTTTAATACATGCACACACATACTAAGAAACAGGTCAGATATAGTAAGATTCCAGATATTGGTGATTTATTCACTTTTTTCTGTTATGACCCAATTGCTTGCCTAACAGTACAGGACTGCTTCAAATATTGTTGCGTGGATTTATTTTTTGAGAAGTTGGATATTTTGCACCCATTCACAGCCATCACCCATGACAACTCTGACTTTGCTATGGAAGAAAGCTCAGCAATTGTATAGCTAACTCCTCCACATGAGTCATCTCAACATTTGCAAAACCAAAACCCCTGCCTATTTCAGATTACAAAATTTACTAATCAGAGGGAATCTTACTCTTCGTGGATTCTCTCTCTCATACATGCTTCAGGTCCTGCTGGCACAACTCCCCAACAATCAATGAATTTTAGTGTTTCAACTCCTCACCACAATAGGTGGCAACCTGCCAGTTTCACAGGGTAAAAAGTCTTCCACTTTGGCTAGCTCATCCATCCAGACAGCATCTGTCAGTTTTGTTTGCAACTTGCATAATCAAAAGATTCAGAAAGATGCCAGTAATGACCACACTTAAAAAACTAACCTGCCAATAACCATACAAGGGGAAACTGAATGTACTTTAGGAAAAGGGCTCTCAAACTTTTCTTCTTTTATTATTTGGTAATGTGAACCACATCTCTGGAGTGATCAGTTTGTGACTCTGCTACCCCAAACACCTGACAGTCAGTGTCACTTCTTAAAGGAAAGGGTATTATTGTCAAATATTTCACTGGCAGTCAAATAGTTAAATTTAGCACATAGAAAGGACAGCCAGCTTCATGTGACCCAGTAGCTCCCCCAGCACAGAGAGAAAGAAAGAAACAGAAAGAAGAATATATACATTTTAAGGAGAGAGAAAAGAATATATACATTTGAAGGAAACCTAATTATCTGGACATCTTTCACTGAAAAATATATCACTTCATCCTCTTTGCCTTACAAGACTGGATCCCGTTTCTTTCTCGTTTATCTAGAAAGAACCTAAGCTACCATACCTAGGGTATTAGGGGTTACATGGATCAAGACATAGATGCTTTTCCACTCTCCAAATGGGAAGCTGCAGTCTAGTGATAAAGAATTAAACAATCTCACTTTTTGTTCAGTTTCCACCATCTTGCAGCATGACTCACCCCTGAAAGATAGTATAAAGGGACAGGAACATAGCACACAACTCCAGACCTGTCACAAATTTCACAGAGTACTTCTGAACTTAAATGTTATTGTTAAGTTATCTATGCAACTCCTCTTCATCAAGATGTTGATACAGAACTGATGAAACAGTGACTCACTTGGTGCTGCATGCACACATCAAGAGGTAACTCGGCAATCATCCCCCCCACCCCCTCTCTTTAGGGACTCCAAACATGAACTTAATCCTGAACCCCGATACCTTGCTTTGGCTCTCTCCTCACCCAGTTGGTGCTGCAGGAAGAAATACTCCTCTATTTGCAGCACCAGATCTGCATTCTTTAGATAAGCAAAAATAATTCTGAGAAAAAAAAAAATCAATCCTGCCTGAGCCAGGCACAGATCATGACACCCCTCTGCCAGAGGAAAAGCCTGATTTCCATATGGTATGCAAGTATTCTGGTCACCAACATCAATAGATTTCCTCTGCCTGTCAACACCTAAAACATTCACCAGGAATTCTGGGAGTGCATGGATATGATCAAGTTATCGCATCACAGGCAGGAGTGACAAAAATGTTAAATGTTAACCTTCATATTGTTCCAAGAACAAGGCCAGGGGGGTTTAAGACATGTTTGGAAGGAGACAGTTATGGTTTTCCCACTCCCACCACAATTCCTAACTATCCCTCCTATTGCAACAGTAACTAACACACATTTCCCATGCTCATCTTACATGATGTTAGAGCTTTTTAGCAATTCCTGTGGGCTATCCCACAAAAATATTTTGGTCATCTCAGACAACAAGCAAAGGCTACAATATGAATTCCACCAAAGAAAGGTTTCTCAAGACAAAGGCAATGGACTTGTACTTCCTCTTTCCATTCCAAATTTGCTACATTCACAGCTGACCTTAGTAAAGTCACAAAAATGTTTTTATATCCTAGTTGCTCCTCTGCAAGTGGGAATAACAGGATTTCCTCTGCCTCACAGGGGTGTTAAGAGGCTAAGTATTAGTGTTATATACCGCTGGAATACACACTACAAGCCAGTAGTTAAGAGTTATTCCTGTCACTTTAATTTTGGGTTTGAGAACTGCTCTCCACTAATAAAATTTAGTGCACACTTCTAGCTTGGTCTGCTCTTGGAAGTTTTGCTAGCACAGCTACAGCCAGTAGAAGAGCCACAAAAAACAATAAATCAAACACTCCTAACTAACCAAATCTGTTTGGTCATGTAAACCCCATCTCCCCTAGCAAGCATGTTTCTAGAGCACTGGTTCTCAACCCGCGTGACATGGCCCAGAGGTGCCTTGAAATTCTTTCAAGGGTGCCACAGGGTGCCACACAATGCTAGCACCATTAGGTGTGCAAACACGATTTACAAGATAAAACCAGAGATCCCAAAGAGAAATCCACAGCTAAGGTCTTTCCGAGTTCTCTGCAACCCAAACACTACTCTATTACTCTTCTGCAAGCAAAAGAAAGTGAAAACTATGAGCTAAAAACTATTTAGTTGGTCTAATACAAGAGATCACATTTACCCAAAGAGCTGGCATTTTCCAAGGGCTGCCTCAAGTCAATCCAGGGGGACCTTGAGTCTACAAAGGTTGAGAACCACTATTTTAGAGCAGATTTCTCAACCTGTAGGTCATGACCTAAAAGTGGGTTACAAAAATGTATGGAAGGGTTGTGAACATTCTTTAAAAATGGATTCTTTAAAAATGTGGGAAACCATGGATTTTCCTTTGCAGTCTGGCAGAGCTGGAGGGCTGGGATCTGGGGACAGCAGGTCAGCAGAGGCACACTGGATTGGGACTGGCCATTGATGTTTACAAATGGGTCCTGGTACGAAAGAGGTTGAGAAGCACTGCTTTAGAGTAAATTCTTTTAAGTGTAGGCAAGTCTGGAAGTCAAACATGAAGCCTAGTTTTGCAAGACCCATTGTCTTGCTACAATGACAGGCAGGGTCGCCTGACTTGACCACTAGCTCCGGGCAGAAGAGAAGGAACAAGCTTCCTTCTTGTAAACAGCATAATTTCCCTAAATGCACAGCATAATTTCCCTACATGCCACACCCAACAATTCAGCTGCAGCACTCCTCAAAAAAACAAACAAAAAAACCCCCAAAGTGGCAGCCACAGGGCACACAGACTGACATGCAGTAAGAAGGTCCGCTCTGTCTCTTTATCAGGTTGCTGGTGGGCACAACTGTATTTTTTGTAAACCAGTTCTCAAAAAAAGTAAAAAAACTGATCTCTGTTAAAGACAAACAAGTATGCCAGACCCTCAAAGGGCTAATTAACCTGTGTGGTCAGACAGAGAAACACAGAACACACAGCCCTGTGCAGCACTGGTGAGGCCACATCCTGAGCACTGTGTTCAGTTTTGGGCCATCCGCTACAGAAAGGATGTAGACAAATTGGAGATAGTTCAGTGGAGGGCAACAAAAATGGTGAGGGCGTGGGACACACGACTTCTGAGGAGACGCTGAGGGAACTGGGCTTACTTAGTCTAGAGAAGAGAAGACTGAGGGGAATCTAATAGCAGCCTTCAACTACCTGAAAGGGGGGTGGGGTTCAAAAGAGGATGGAGCCCGACTGTTTTCAGTGGTGGTAGATGACAGAACAAGGAGCAACGGTCTCAAGTTGCAGCAAGGGAGGCTTTGGTTAGATATTAGAAAGAATTTTCTCACAAGGGGGTTAGGAAAGCACTGAACAGATTACCCAAGGAAGTGGTGGAAGCTCCATCCTCGGAGGTTTTTAAGACCCAGCTGGACAAAGCCTTGGCTGGGATGATCCAGTTGGGGCTGGTCCTGCTTTGAGCAGGGGGGGGTGGACTAGATGTGACCTCCTGAGGTCCCTTCCCTCATTTTTTATGGTGCTATTGAAGGATAATCCCACACAAGTTGTATTTTGCACTGAAAGACAGAGCCCCTTTCTCCTCCTCCCGCCCTGCTGCCGCTGCCAGGAGGCCAATAACACCCCTGAGGAGGTGAGGAACAAAAGGCAGCCAAGCAGAGCCGCCTCCCTATCCCAGGCCAGGCCTTCCACGGCTCCGGACACGGGCATCAACACCCACAAGCCGCCCGCGTCCAGGCGGGAACCAGCTCCATCCCTCCTCCTGCAGCGC
>NW_005841916.1:2717560-2718691 GCF_000455745.1 Alligator sinensis | reverse complement strand
TCTTGCCGCCGTCACCCACCGCCCCCATTGTGCGAACCCGCCGCACGCCCTGCCCCCGAGCCTGGGAGGGGGGGCGGCCCCGCGCCCCCATTGGTCCGCACCGCTGCCAATCGCACACACCTCCCGCGCCTCGGCGCTCCCCCGCCCCCCGCCCTGCCGGGGAGCCACAGAATTGGCTGTGGGGGGGCGTCATTCACGGCCAGGCTGGCCTATGGGCAAGGTTGGGAGAGAAGAGGGACACGTGACTGTGAGCAATAGTCCCTCTGCTCCCCCTGGGCGGCTCCGGGCGGGGCGAAGAGTCCGGCGGACAAGACTTGAGCTGCGGCTCTGGGCGGTGTAGTCCTCCCCTGGGCTGCTGTAGTCCAGCAGCTTGCTGAGGCACAGCACACGCACACAGGCATAGGGACACGCACACACCGAGGCACATAACACAACCTGTTCCCCCACATACCCACGCACACATACACTCAGGTACCCAAGACATGCACCCACACGTACACACACACTGAGGTACATAAGACATGCACCATACACACATGCACTGAGGCACAGAACACGTGCATAAACACTGAGGCACAAACCACACGTGCATGTGCACAGACATATACACTGAGGCACATAACATATACATGCATGCACGCGCACACACACCACGTGCGCATGCACACACACATACACGCATCCCAGGATTTAAACCAGCTGGGCCTGTTGAGATGCATTTCAGGGTGCTGAAGAAGTCTGAGCCACTGGCAGCCATAATTTGCTAAGTCTCGCATGATGAGAAATTCCAGAGGAGTGGAAAAGGATGAAGAGGGCGCTCATCTGTAAAGAGGAGAAGAGGAGGCCCCAGAGAATTGCAGAGCAGGATGTCCCACTTCAACAGCTGGGAAATTCTAGAGCAAATTATGAAATAGTCAAATGTTGAAACAGGAAGAAGGCAAAGAATGTTTTCCCCTCCTGTTGTAAAGGTGTCAGAGGACAGAGAGAGAGAGAGAGAGAAAGTTCTCACTCTGACATGCTTACAAGAGTAGGGTGGAGGGATTTGGGGGGTTGTTTGTTTTTTGGCCTTCCACAGAAGCACTGGGGGACCGGCTGCAGCCAAGGCTGGGGATTATGACTGGAGAGCCAATG
>NW_005841916.1:2689373-2717529 GCF_000455745.1 Alligator sinensis | reverse complement strand
ACTTTAATCCAGAGATTCCTGGCTAGAAGGAACCTTGCGGCTGCATTCGCACTGTAACAGGGTTGAGCTCTGGGGTGGCTGTGACACCCCCTGGTGGCCCCATAAGTTGTGCCCTGCTCTGCCTCTAGGGTACCCTCCCCTCCTCCTCGCCTGCCACACCCTGATGTACTTACTGGATTGAAAGACCTAGAGCAAGCCTTACTCTGGGCAATAGCCAACAGGTCCCTCCTGAACACAGCTGGCCTCAATCCTGCCCTTGAGATGTGCAAGCACTCTCAGCCCATCCGTTCCCCAAGGCACCTATAAGTTTTAAAGGTTAATTGCATGACTCCATCCATCCCTACACCACATCTGGTGCCTTACAGATGGTATCAGTCAACCCAATCAGTCCTTTGTAGGAATCTTGGCCTCTGCCCCATCTCTCTCACTGGGTCATTTAGCTCAAGATCCAGTGTTGGATCTGGCATCTTGGTCCCATGCTCCACCCTGCCCTGGCCCTCACATTCCACTCTGCCCTGGGCCTGCCCCCAGCAAGGCTCAAGGCAATCATATGCTCCTAGGGCACTAATGGGACCTCTGAAAACCACCCCTCAGTCCCTTCTACAACTATCGTATGAGCTATAACCAAGAGATAAGCCGACTGGCTATAATGCAAACTCTCTTCTGGTCCCACCAACATCAACAAGAGGGGAAACAGCACACTGCCACTTTAAAAGGGAAAAACCTTCCCCTATTTTGAAGCATGGTAGGCAAACACCTTTGGGGCAGCCCTGACTAGGTACTAACATAACCCTCAGCTCTGGATTATATTTTGGTAAACTCCCAGAGTCTCACTGGTAACCCCAAACAGATCAGAAGTCCAGCAAACACTCCCTTGCAGCTTTCTTTAGCAGAAGCTCCTTCCCCTGAAGTTTGCAGGGCCAGACTTTCTGCAATGGGTCTGGATCTGGCTTATATTCCTCCCAGGCCCTGCTTCTTTCTGTTCAGATGACCCCACAGGGTAGGCTGCAGGTGCCCTCTGTTTAGTCTCACTGCCTGGTCTTCGTGGCAGCTCATGCAGCAGTGCCTTGTCACCCCTGCAGAGCTCCAGCCTGAAGTCCTACTGTGGAGCAACTAGCACTGCAACAGGCTTCCCATGACTAATACAGGCCTGGTCCTATTGTACAGTAAGCACTCATAGTTCTTGCTGCCCTAGGCCAGCTCTCCTGCAGCTTTCTCCCTCTCAGTCTCCCCCTGCCTGGGGCTCTCCCTGGACCCTTTCTCCCTTAAAGTAAGTAGCGGGGAGTCCTAGGCTCTGTGTTACATGGACACATCACCACAGTTGGGATCAGTAAGGAATTTTACCCTATGATCAGACTGGTATGGCCTATGAGTGGTTCTACCTTCCTTTCTAGCAGAGGGGTGTAGCCCTCTTCCTTGCAGGAGCAGGACGTTGGCCACTGTTATCCCCCCCTCTTGCCTGTGGCAGGTTAGGATGTTACATCTTGTGGTCATGTCAGGGTTGACTGTGTAGTTTTACTAAGAGGTTAGACAATGAATTTGTATAGGATGGTTTGGATAGGGATGGTTCTGCCTCTGGTGGGGTCTTGCACTAGATGACATCTGAAGGTCACTCCCAGCAGTACTTTTCTATGCTTCTATAATTCTAGGGTGAGCACTCACAGGCCACAGACTTAAGTACAAATCATGCCAAACAGTTTGATTCCTTCTTTGACAGGACAACTAGTTTGGTAGATGAAGGAATGGACATTAATACCTGGACCCTTATCAGGGCTTTTGATGCAGTCCTACTGTGACATTCTCATAAGTACCCCAAAGTAATGTGGGCTACGTGGGATTACTGTTATGTAGACATATAATTGGTTGAATAACTGCAAGCAAAGCATAACTATCAATGAGTCAGTGTCAGAATGTCAGAGGGTTTCAAGGTTTCCAAGGGGTCTATTCTGTACTTTGGTAAGGGTTTCATAGCAGTGTAGCAGTTTGCTAGTTCAAGGATCCTGGGGCAGTAAGCAATAGAGGTGATTAGGATTACACACTGCCTAGGCAATGGGCCAGCTGCCTTAGATAATTAGTTGGCAGGAAGATAAAAGGCTTCCAGGAAGGGTAGCCAAGGGAGAGAGACTTTGGGCACCTACACATGAGCAGCAAGGCTGCTCTGACATGTGGTAATTGCAGTGTCGGAGCAGACTCAATTAACTGAGTCTACTGGATTGTGGGAATTACTGTGCACCAGCAGCTTCCACTGTCTTGTGTATCAGGGTTCCTGCATTTCAAAATGGGGCTGGGGGTGCTTTATCTAAAGTTCGTTCAATGAGCTTTAGATAAAGTACTCCCACTGCCATTTTGAAATGCAGGGACACTGATACACTAGATGCTCTTGGTGCTTTTATTAGTGTGTCCATCTGAGCTGCTCTGATTAAAGCCCACCCCCAAGAGCATGTGCATAAATATCCTTTGTGAAGAAACCAGAGGGAGAGAGTTAGGCTCCTAGGAAGAGGAGCTACAGCAGGGGTGAGAAAAGTGGCAGATGCAGCCAGTGGGTGAACTCCATTTCCTGGCAAGCCCTGTCCACATGGCTCCTGACCCTCTCCATGGAGGACCCAGGAACAGGGGGGCCATGACAGCGTGGGGCCATTGAACTGCCATAAGTGTGGATCACGGCTCTGCCCCACCCCTGGCCCCACACCCCCAGGGTCTCCATGCAGACCATAGGGGAGCAGCGCAGGCAGAGCGTGTGGCTAGGTGAGGAGCTGCTCTGGTGCTGGGGAGACCCAGGATCTTGAGGCAGTGACAGTGCAGGGCTGGAGCCAGGGCTGAGCCGTGATCTGCTCCCCGCATGCCCTTGCCCGCAGAACCTGTGCTCATCGCAGGAGCCACAGGCAGCAGATTGTGGCTCTTCCCCAGTCTCACCCCCATGCTGTCACCACTGCAAGATTCCAGGTCTTCCCAGACTCACCTGCCTATCTTGCTCCTGGCCATGGCCCCATTCCAGTTGCTCAACTGTGTGCACTGCCTGCATGGGTCCCACCCCCCGTGGTGGGTGCAGGGTGGATGGGCCGGGGTGCTGGGACAGCAGGACTGGGTCTGGCAGTGGCAGCCAGAAGGAGCAGCTACTGAAGGGGCTCCTGGCAAATGGAGTCTGCCACAGGGCAGATCTGGCCCACGGGCTGGGCTTTGCCCACACCTGAGCTAGGGACAGGCAGACAGCTGAGAGGCCAAGAGCTGAGAATGGAGAGCTGGGTCAGTTCATGGTCAAGCCCAGTACTTATGTCCTGAGAGTTGGCTGGAGGCTGTGAAAAGGATAGTAAGATATGGAGAGAGCCTGAGTGTGCCAAGGGTTAGGTGGACTGTGTCCTGCCAGGAGGGAGTTTCCCCAGGAGGAATAAAGACAGTGTAAAGGCTGTAAACAAGTAGTGAAAGACTGGGTGTGGAGCTAATTAACCCCAAAGGGTGCTACAGGATACAAATCCTTGGTAAAATAGGATTAAAGTTTAGGAGGATCTTGATGAAGGATTACAGACAGTGAATGATGTTCACCAAAGACAAATATACGATCCACACACAACTGGAATAGCTGGGTTTGCAGCTGCATCACCAACAAGGATCTGGGGTTATATTTGGATGGCCCACTCAGCATGAATGTATTGAGTCAGTAACGTGATGCTTTCACAAAAAGGCAAATGCAATTTCAGATTGCATTAACAGAAGTATTGCATGTAATAAACTGAGATATGATAATACCCCTCTGGCAGTGGTTAGACCTTAGCTAGAGTATAATGTCTAGTTCTGGACAGCATTTAAAAAAAAAAGATGTAAAGAATCTGGAGAGGATCCAGAGGCAAAGAACAAAGCTGATCAAGGAGTTGGAATGTAAGCTGTATGGGTAGGGACCTACCAAACTCACAGGCACTGGTGGCCAGTTACATCCTTCTAGGAGACATTTTTTTGCCAGCTCTTTGCCAGCTTTTTTAACATATCCAGTTCCCCACGCTTTTTCAGGGGGAACTGGCTATTTCATGGGAGACTGCCAATTATATGATTTCTGTGAAAGCTGTGAAATTGTGTATTTGGTAGCTCCCTATGTATGGGGAAGGATTGGAAGGACTAGGTGCATCTGGTTTGGTTGATAGGAGTTTGGAAATATTTGAAAGGCTGCCATAAGGGGGCTGCTGAGGGTAGGACATAAAGCATTGAGTTTAAACTGCAACCTAGCCGATTTACATTGATGTAAGAAAAACTTCCTAATTGTAATAACCATAGGAAAACAGAACAAGCTGCCTAGGGAAGCTGTGGAAGATCCTTTCTTGGAGGTTTACCTTATGAAGGATGGTTTAAGAATGATACATCTGGAAGCTTTGCAGGGGGTTGGTCTAGATCAGGGGTGTCAAGCATATGGTCCATGGGCTGAATTCAGCCCATGGCGCTGTATGGTCCAAACTGTGAGTCGCTAGACCGACCCATGTGCCAGCCCCAGCCCCATGTACTGCATGCAGCACATGGGCTGGACCCAATGCTGGAGGTCAGTCCAGGCTACCACATGCAGCCCAAGCCCAGGAACCCCTGTGCTAAGTGCACAATGAGCACTGTCCCCTGGGACTGGCGTGTGCTGCGTGCAGTGCACAAGGCTGGAATATACACACTGCCCACAAACGCTGGCACTGCAGATGCTCCACAGGAGGTCGGTCCAGGTCCAGCCTGCAGACCAGCTCAGCAATGCTCATCTGGCCCGTGGGTGCAGATGAGTTTGGTACCTCTGGTCTAAATGATCTCTGATGTCCTTTCTAACCCCGTGATTGTCTTTGGAGTTTTTTCTTTAACTCTCCAGGTTTGGGAATCATGTGATTACATAAGAGCCTCAAGTTCTATTTACAACAAAAAAAAAAATCTCACAATGTCTTGAAGAGTCTGAAAATGTAAAGTCTAGTGCTCAAGCAAAAGAGGGCAAATAAATGCCCCTTGAATTTACTATCCAAAAAGCTCGTTAATTTCAGTCTCATGATTTTGGGGACTTGGAAGAAGGGTTTTGGTAGGACTGGGACTTTATCCATCTGTCGACTTCAAATGACTTGCTGTGTCCCAGCCTGCACCACCTATGCCTACCTGCCCTTTTATTGCACAGGTTGTGTCCAGTTCACCCCTTCCCAAGTTATCTTTTTATGCCACCCTCATGTATCCTTCTACTTGTTCTTCCAGATCTCAGCCTGCACCATCCAACATACCTGCCCAGCCACATCCCACCTTGTGGTACCACTAACCCGTCCACTTCACTTGTGTTCCAGCCGTGTCATAATCACTACCTACTGGGTACACCTACACGAGATGCTACATCGTATAGCAATGAGCTATGGCAATATAGCTTGTTGCTATGGCAACATAGCATTAGTGGGCATGAACCATGATACTGCCGCTACTGCGCAGTAGCTCATTGCTACTGTGCAATAGGGTCAGAAACAATCTGTGCAGCACTGGGACTACTCAGTACCAGTAGTTACTTGCTTTAGTAAGTACTAAATGTCTGTGCAGTAATAACTGCACAGTTGAGTGCATGTGTAGACATGCCCTGCGTTTCTTACTTTGTGCCACTGGGCCATCAAGTGAGATGGCAGTCCATTGGTGGCACACCTAAGTAGTAGAAGTCAGGGTAGATTTGCGCCTAAGTGAATGCAGCAGACCCATGATTTAATTCATCCATCGTTTAGTTTTAAAAGCAATAACATTATGAATTGTCAGGGATAACTCCTTTAATTCACTCACACCATTCCTTGTTGCTTTGCTATTACTTAGCAAACTGCTGAGCAGCTGAAGTGCTGTCCCAGCAGCACAGCTTCCAAAGCATTGGGTGCGATCTGGACATAGTTTTGGTGTTGACTGATATTTCATAGATTTCATAGACACTAGGGCTGGAAGGGACCTCGGAAGATCATCGAGTCCAACCCCATGCTCAAAGGGCAGGAAGTCAGCAGGGGTCATAGGATCCCAGCAAGATAGACATCCAAATGTCTCTTGAAGGCGTTCAAAGTAGGTGCTTGAACTACCTCCAGCGGCAGTCTATTCCAAACCTTGGGGGCTCAGACAGTAAAGAAGTTCTTCCTTATGTCCAGCCTGAAACGGACATATGTAGGTTGCAAAATAATATTTGGTCAGGTTTCATGAAGCAAAAGCCACAGAGGTTTTAAGTGAACTAGTTGGTTCCAGCTGGAATTAGTCTGATTATTGCCCAGCACGCTTCAGGGCAAAAACTAGATTGGTTGGGTGTCTTCAGTATTTATGGCTAGAAATTAATTTGTTTAGATTTCCTATAAATTTGGAGCTAAGGCTAAATTTAAAACGAATGTTTTAGGGATAGTTAACATTGTTATATGTTCTTTTTAACATAAAACTCACTATAGGTTCAACTTAAATTTACTCTTAGTGCAGCTTTTATCTGGGAATATTGATTATGCTCTCTGTAATAATTTGACAGGCAAATTATATTTACAGTGATGTCTTCAGGAACTAGAATGCCTCTAGGACTTTCTTATCATGCTTTTTTTTCCTAGGATGAAGCTACCAGATGTGCTATGAGGTGTTTGCAGTGTGAGAATTTCAGCGTGTTTGTGCTTTTCTTAAAGTTGAGCAATGCTAGTAGCATCTCAGTTTTTTCTCCCCCTTAAGACTGATTACTTTTGCTTTCCTAGTTGACCTGCAAAGCCCATCATTTTTAAGCACGTTTTTATCAAACATAGATTCCTTTTGAAGATTTCTTGCAAATATTAAAGCCTGTTGAATGCAGACCTAATCATACTATGCTACTGTATGGTTTGGGGGAAGTCCCAAAAGGCTCATTAGGCTGTTACCTTGCACACTAGAGATAATCACAGTTATAGTCTCATGTTTAATCTCATCTCTTTCGTGGAAGCCTCTATTTGTATATTTTTTAACCATACAGGCAACCCTCACCATTCGCAGGGGATATGTTCCTGTGATGCCCATAAATGGTAAAATCCGTGAATAGGGCACTGCATTCATGAATGCAGTCTGCTTTCATGGACGCAGTGCCCCTGGTGGCTGGGGGTGGGGCGGGGCAGGGGCATGGCTCCAGTGGCAGGAGCCTGGTGGCGGCAGCGGGAGTCTGGTGGCAGCAAGCACAGAACTCCCAAGGAGCTCCAGTAAGTGTTTAAAGTATATTTAAAATGTGGGTTCAGCATTTGTGAATATTTGAAACCGCAAATGCTGAACCCACGAATACTGAGGGTTTCCTGTATATCTTAATAGAGACACAAATTTTGCCATATTTTATGGGCTTTCTTTTTCATTACATCTGTTCAAAAAGTTAGAAAGTTCCTTCCTGCATGCCAGATCAAAAATGCTTATAATGTAAGACCCTTCACAAGTAATTAAGGAAGCACTGAAAATAAGGATACTGAAGAGAAGCCATGTGGTTTTTCTGCTCCTATAGCTGAAGGTTAATTTGCTATCCCCACATTTCCCATCTGCTATTCAGTGGTTCTGCCCATTTCTTCTGGACAGTAACACCAGAAAACTCAGTCTTTTACTTCAGCTTCTGCTACATATAACTATTCCTTCAAGGGTCTTTCCTGTTTCCCAGAGATCTTTAGTTTTTGTCTTCCTTTTACTAACAGGAGTAGCTGCACCTCCTTACAGGGAGGCAACACAGGGGCTGTCAGCCATTCCCACCTCCTCCCCATTTCAGAAATGAAGCTGTAATCTCAAACATTTTTGTTATAATTTACTAAAAAAAAAACACAAAAGAGGAAATTACAAAATTCAATTACATTTTATTCAAATAATAAATGATATGTAATAAAAATAACATAGCTAAGTGACAAACTAAACATTAAACACGAAATTAATAACAAATAAAAACTTTGTTCACCAAGATTCCAAGACTCAGAAGACAACTCTGCATGCCTTTGCTGCCACAACTCTGATATTGTTTGTGATGGGTCTATATTTTGAGCAACAGCATTTTCAGTAGATACAATGGCCAGCAAAGATAGCTTGCTGTTTCCCATGGTTGAATGATCACAAATATGTTTTTATGAGCTTCAGCTTTGAGAAACTCATTTGCTACTTGCCACTGATATGGGCTTGGTTAATAGGATCTTGAGTGCTCCATGTGCTTGAGAAGTTGTCATGAGAAGTTAATTGTCATAAATAAATTGTAGAACTTCTTAAGGAGCACTACAACTTGTTTGAAGTAGACTTTCTTTCTTTAGTCTAATTTTTTTTATTTCTTTAGATAGCCAAGTTCTTTGGCGAGGTTGACGGTGTTAATGTCAGAGCTCTTTCCATATGTCAATGCACAGTATACATCCTACAATGGTTCTTCATTTTTTTTTTTGTGAGGGAGTCATGTAATCTTACATAGAAAGCCCCAAAGGTTCACATGTTGCAAGTTTGAACCTGACTTCTGGATTGTTAATTGTTTTATTTTTACATGCATAGCTAAATTGATACTTTTTACGGTGAGCGCAAGGGGCTGCTTTAAACACTAGATCAACACCAAGATTTTCAGCTATTTCCTTGGTTGTTGTCAGAACTCCTTTGTACATGACTTCCCTGTAGTTTACAATATAGTCATGACAGGCATTTATTAAGTTTGTGGTCGGCAAAAAGTAAAACAAGTGTCCTGGCACTTACTTGCAAATGTTTGCACACTGTTCCTAGAGCATCTTGGCATATGCTTGCACACACTGGCGTGCCCTTGCAAATGCTCAGCTGCCTCCCTCCCCACGGGTGGTGCAGCTCTGGTATGTATTACTATTCAGGAAGCTAAGGGAGTTAATGGCTCGTTAATGACCAACTGTTCTTTACTTCAGGTGTATTAACAATCATCTTCCTTAGGTGCCAAAGCTGCACCCACCCTCACTTGCAGAGCTGCACTGAGCCCTGGACAGTCGCCCACACTGTGCACCCCTAAGACTGGCTCTGCCTGAAATAGTTGCATTTGATTTTGCTTTCATCTTCAACTAAATAATATAGTGCTAGCCCCCTAACGTATTAGTCAAGCATCCAGTTTCTTTTTAGCTGGAGAAAAATGTGCGTTGTGTTATATGTGGTGATGTACCACACCACCTGCACCCCTTTTTCAAAAGTCTAGATTTGCCCATAGGGTGAATACTGTGATACTGACTATTCTCAGGTAATCATGAGTGAAGTGTTAGAAGAATAAGTGCTGAAACCATCTTTGCAAATCGTCCTGAGGAGTGTCCTGAATTCCCCTCCACATTATGCTCATTCACTTTGCCGTGTTATTATTACTATGCTTTCAATAACAAATGAAAGTGGTTCCAGTGTAAGGATTAGATGTGATACAAACACGCCACAGTCTGAGCTGTGCCTGTAACCATGGAAACAGCATGATCAAATATACAAGACCTCATTTTCATCTGAGCTTCTGGAACTGCTTATATAGGGCAGCAGGACCCAGTATTTTTTTTTTTTGGGTGGGGGGGGGAAGGTGGGAAATTGATTCATGTTCTTTTGTTTTCTTTATGCTACAGAGAAGGCTTGAAATGTGTTTTGGAAACAATGTTTCTTCTACTCTAGTCAAGTTTCAGGAACAGATTAATACAATAAACTCAAGAGAGAGTGATAACAGGCAAATGACTATTGTAAGACTGCCTGGAGCCCCTATTCCAAACCAACTTGCACATCTATCAAGTGTCCTTAATGTTTGGGATGAAAAAAAATCATATTTTCTCTTCAAATGGGAGTAATTGTAAGCAAAATAGCACCTTGGGCTTATTAGCAATATTCTCTCCCCCCCCCACACACAAAAAAAAGAGACTTAAACCTATTTTTATGCTGCTATCATACTGATCAGCCAGATATGCTTAGGTTGGCTGCTGGGCCTAGCATGCATTTCTCCAACTTGATCCAAATAGAGTTGCCTAAGAAGCCTACAGGTATCAGCCTAGAAATGGTCTCAGGGGTGTCAAACCTAGAGTCCACAAGTCACATCTGGCCTGTGGAGCTGCCATCTGGCCTGCAGTGGCTGGAAATTCAGGAGTGGGATGAGCAAGAGTGGGGCCTGCTGCCAAATTCTAGTGTCCAGAGCCCTGTTGGGGACATGTTTCAGCAGGGGAAGCAATGGCTCCATTAATCCCCATGATTCCATGATGCCAATCTCCCCATCACTGCTGCTCACCCTGCCACTGGAGATGAGTCCAGTAAGGAGCCCTATGGTCAGGATGCATCCCAGGGGCCCCAAATGAGTTTGAAACCTCTGGTGTGTCTCATTCCAAGTAACATTGCTTGGAGGCAATGCCATTCAATGCGAACAGTGCAACAGCACCCCCCTCAGTGTAGTGCTTCCTACACAGACGGCAAGTCTCTGAACTACATCCCCATTCAAAACACTGTTTCAGAATGAATGCAGCTGTGGTTTGCCCACACAGAGATCTGTAGTGCTGCTCTTTTGATTAGTCTTGGCTTAAACCAAGAGTGCTCAACAGATCCAGTCCCTCGTGCCATGTCATCTGGCCCACAGGGCTCCAGACTTTGTGGGCTGTGGTCCTACATGCTAGATTGAGTGTGCAGGGTGGTGCAGGCCCCAACCCCAGCACACAGGGGTCCCCAGATCCTGGCTAGGTAGGAGTGGAATGGGGTCCCTGGAGCCTGATCCCCGTGGCCTGAGCAGGTCCCTGCAGCATGATCCCAGCACTCGGGGGTGGTGCGGGGCCCAGTCCAGCCCATGGCTCAGCCCCGCACCATTCATCTGGCCTTTGCGGGCAAGACTGTGAGCACCAGTGGCCTAAACCAAGACTTCATGGGCCATGCTAAGTAAATGTCCTTGGTGGAAATCAGAATGTGCTATCGCTGACCACCTAGGTCACTGGGCATGAAACATGGCCACCTGCAAGCCAGCTCCAAATCACAAGTGCTGAGGTGATTTAAAAAATCCTAGTGCCTGAACCATGGGAAGGTAAGAGCAGAAACCTGCTTTTAGCTGGAGCTCTGCCTTTCTTTTACCGCTGGATTCAGCAGCTAGATATGGCGGAGATTGATTCTCTTTCTAAGAGTGACAGAGGCACAGGTGCAGATTGAGGGGGACACCTAGAAAAGATCAGCTGCCTCTGAGTATGTAGGGTAAGCCTCCACTCCAACCTAGTGGCCACCTACCCCAGCTATGGGAAACAGTTGCCTGGCTATGGGAGCAGAGACTTCCCGGTGGGCCAAATCATCCTGTGAAGGAAAACCGCGGAGTCCCCCTGGAGTCAGTAGGGACCAACTGGGCCCACACAGACTCAACATGGGTTTACCAGACAGCAAAGGACTGGCTTCTCCCTGGCAGGATGGGCCCAACTGCTCACATACCCCTGCGTGGGCTTTTTCATCAACCTCAGAGGGCTGGCAAGCTCTTCTTCTTCATCGTCTTTGTCTTCTTCGTCGTCTTCTTAGTCTTTGTCTTCGTCATCTTTGTCTTCTTCATCTTGTTGTTTTAACCATAATCATTATTATTGTCATTATTATTACTATTATTGTCCTTATCATTATTGTTGTTATTTTAATCATCATCCTCATTATTATTATAACTATTATCATCATTGTTATTATTACTATTCCTGTCATTGCTATTATCACTGGCACACGTGTGATTATCAGCAACATTAATATGATCGATAGCATTAATATTATGACTACCATTCACAGGATGATTACTAATATTGCTACCGTCATGACTAGCCTCGTTATTTGTTATCGCTGCTATTATCATCACGATTCCTGTACTTGCTCTTTCACTCTATGGTTTCATTTTACTAAACACCTTTACCAGTTTTTACGATAAATGCTTCTTTCTTATCTCCCTTTCTTCATTGTCGTGGTCCGCACTTCTCCTGCAAGCAGCAGGCTCAACCGTGCGTGCGGGCCGCCGGGAGAGGGCGGCGGAGGAGCAGGGCGCAGCCGAGGCAAGGAGCCCCAGGCCGGTCGGGCAGAACATGGAGCTTCCTGAGCGCCGGAGGAAACCTCTTACACAGGCGGCTCGTTGGTCTAGGGGTATGATTCTCGCTTAGGGTGCGAGAGGTCCCGGGTTCAAATCCCGGACGAGCCCAATTTTTTTTTTCCTTTCCTTTGTCTGCGCCCTCCCCAGCGCCTGCAAACCGATTTGGGGTTGAAATTGCTCTTTAGTTCCCCGAAGGGCTGACACGGAAGAGGCTGCAGGTTGCCGGGCCCTTGGGTATATGGCGCTGTCCCCGCCCCGCTTTTCCCCGGCAACAAAAAGCTGCGGGCGGCTGCGAGGCACAAAAGGGAAGGCCGCCTGGCCCCCACTGCCAGCGGGCTCGTCCGGGATTTGAACCCGGGACCTCTCGCACCCGAAGCGAGAATCATACCCCTAGACCAACGAGCCGCTCTCTACTACCTGCGCCGCCGCGCGGCTCTTCTCTGCGTGCCCGCCTCTTTGCTTGGCCAGTACCATTTAAATGTTTGTGGGCTCCGCCCTTTCCCCCTGCCGGGCGAACCAGTGGTTCCGCCCCTGCCGGAAGAACCCACTGCGTTACACAGCTGCCAGGCATGAAGAGCCTCCCCTGCAGCCTGACTCGTGGTGTCTTCCCCGCTCCTCACTGCCTGTGTGGGCAAGACCACTGTGCACTCATGGGGGGCGGGGGAAATGCCTCAGTCCCCTCACACTTCGTTGTTCGCAGGCAGCACGCAGCTAAACCGGGCGGAGCCATTCCGAGCAGAGAGGCGGTTTTATTACCCCCCAGCTCATTTGTTGTTTATTCTATAATAGGGACAAGCTGCCGCACGTCCTCCCCCTCCTGCTGGAGTTATGGTTTGCTCCATAACCCACCGTTCTACCGAGAGTGTCCAGGGTCCGTGCAGGTGCCCGGATGTTGCTCCCTTCCTGGTACCTTCCTCCCCGCAGTGTTTCCGCGCTGACTCGCGCGTGGGGTTCTGCGTGTCTCTGTGCTTGTGCTGCGCGCGAGGCTTGCGTGGGGTCTTGCAGCCAGCCCGTTGCTGCGAGGCAGCACGCCCAGAGCTGCTCCTGGCTTGCTATGCAGCCTTGCCCGGCCAAGCCCGTGAGGCTGCACTGTTGTCACGGGGGCTGTAGGAACCCAGCCTATGGATGCCAAGGGGGTGTACCTTCAGCAAAAGGGGCTTGGGGTCCATGGTCTCATCTCAAAAGCCTTATTTGTTACTTCATAGCCCTGCAGAGTCAGCTTTGACTACTTGGCTCCCAGTTCACTCTCTCAGGTCCTGCTTGGTGCTACCTGAGCCCTCCCACTTGTGTCTGCTGGTGAACTAGCCTTAGCTCCAAGCATGAACGCCACATGCCCCCGGAGGCTAGGGGGCACAGTGAGCTCCCACAGGTGGCAGCAGGAGGGGAGTTTCCGCGGGCAGCCACAGTGCTGTTGGCAGCAGAGGGTGAGGTGAGTGGTGAACACCCAGGGGCGCCTGCTGGCAGTGTCAACAGTGCCTTCTTGCAGGGGGTGCACCTGTGTGCACCCGCTATGCATCGCCAGTAGCTCCAAGGCTGGTCAAAACACGCTGCTGCCATCAGTAGTGGCCCTTGTGCCTCACCCCAGCTTGTTTTCTGGCTTGTAACCTGGTTTAAACAAAACAGATAACCATAGAAGAGTGCCATGGAAAAACATAACTGCCTGGCATAAGTGGCACTAGAAATTATTATCTGGGGGGGCTGGGCAGTGCAGGGACCCCATCCCTCCCTTCCTCAGGGCTGTTCAGAGGCCGGCATTCACTGGTGCTGTGCACAGCAGTGGAGAAGCGCGTAGTGGGGGCGCTGGGCAGGGCACTACAGTGTCAGTGGGCTGCTGGAGCTGCTGTCGCTGTCCCAGTTTGGGGAGGCTAAGCCCCGTGAGCCCTGGCCTTCCACCGCCTACACTGCCTGGTCCCTGTGTTTTCATGTTACATTCCTTTCCACATTCCTTTGTTTGTATTTTCTTTCTTGAGATTTGAAGATCTAGCCAGGAAACTTGTATTTCCACACTTCTTATCTATAAAGCACCCGCATGCCAACGCTGTTACATAAATAATAGCTTAGCAATAACTTAGCCTTGGCAAGAAATGCTTGGCACATCTCCACTGCTACTACAATCAACACCCCTGTAACAAAACCATCAGAACTGATAGCTCTTACACATGCCTTTCCCAAAAGGTGATATGCCTGATCCAATGGACCAGCAACTACCTGGGTAAAAACTAAACAGCAGTTATGCACTAGAATGAACTCTTACCGAAAAAATATAAAGGACAGACATACACACACCCCATTACAGGCACATTTCTCACAGAACACGTTTTCCCTCTCTGACCTAACTATCGTTGTGCTCAAGGGAAATCTACCTAACACCTTTAAAAGGCAAACTCAGGAACATAAGTTGACCGGACACTAAGAATCAATGATTTAACACTGATATTGGTTGCATGGCATATTATAACCTACCCAATTCCTGAACTCTCTCCACACACAAAAGGAGATAATGACCATCCTCCCTTTTGATAGATCCTCATCTTCCATCTTTTTTTCTTCTGCTAATTGTTTGCCTGCTACCACTAGGAATTTCTCTCCCCATTCTTCCTTTTTTTTTTAACTATGTTATGCTGGTTTTCACTCCTCAGACCTGAAAAAGAATGTCTTGCATTCTTGCATTCAAAACCATGTCTAACTCTATCCCAACTATGCAGTTGGTGCAATAAAAAAAAGATCACCCTAAAAATCCTCAAGTATCACATAATTCTTGGACCATCATACCTGCAACATTACTAACACTACTATAAACAATAACACAATTTCCTTTCTCATGGGATGGTTTTTTGTCACCCTAGGGTTTAAAGACTATGTACTTTCCTATGGAGTCTGAGACATCGTTGTGACCATAAAAAGTCTAAAAGTCTAGTCCTGGGAAACATGCACTTTATACTGGCTAAGTTTATGAGGTAGAAGACAGGGTAGATTTGCACCTTTTAGACTCTTCTGCCTGAATTCAGGCTAAAATAGATAGCTAACTACCTCTCTAAACTTACAATCAGTGCACTGGTGTGTTTGTCTGCCTGGATATAATGTTACACCAGGGAACATTTTAGGCACAAATAAGAATAACCCTACTTATTTTTGGGAAAACTGGAAAACCAGCTTCCTGGACTTCCCACCAGCTGTTCATATGAGCTTAAGGCACTACTACAGTTGCCTGGGAATCAAATAACTAGTTAAGACCTTTCAGTCTGACAATAACTATATCTTATTTCACCCATCTCCCAGTAGCGCGGAACAGGTCAACATTCTGGATGACTTATTTCCCATACAGAAAGGAGAGAGAAAATACTAATGGCGAAGAGAAAATGGGGAGCATGCAGAGCACCTGCGGTATGACAGGGAGCAAAGAAATTGCAGAGATTTCCTATTAAGAAAGATGGGAGGGTGTCACACAGGGAAGTTGTTCTGAAGGAGAGAGCTGAATGGAGGCATGCCAGAAGCCCCTGTTATGCAATGAACTCTGTTCACTGAAGTGACAATGCATATGATGACCCTCAGTCCATGGATTAGAAATGATTATACCTACATCTCCCAGCTGCTCTTAAGTAGGAGGTATGGAGATAGTGTCTGCCCTATTCTGGAGAAGCTGGGGAGATAGCCTGCTTGAATTATGTATTTTTCACACCTGCCTTCAAGCTCTTTGATTTAGTGTGTGTGTGGAGGTTCCTTCATGAAGTAAATTTGTTGATTTAGTGTGTGTGTGGAGGTTCCTTCATGATTTAAATTTGTCCCATCCACTACAATACCTCAAGCTGGCACTGAGCAGCTCTGTCTCCTCCCCCAGGATGACAGTCTGTTATTCTAGAGAGTGAATGCCCTGAGACCCTTTCAAGGGTGTTGAAGGGTGCTACATAGGCTAGGGACAGACATTACACATAAATCAGTTTAAGTGAAACTTGTTTAAGTGAAACTGGTTTAAACCTGTAACAGAATATAAGTTCAGTACACATAAACCAGTTTGAAAATGGCTGAAACCAGTTTGAGATAAACCTGGTTGAATGTAGTATCAGACTTAACTGATTGAGCTCAAACTGGTTTATGCAACTTCTGTCCCAGACCCTCTCTTGGTTTAAGTTAAACCAGAGTTCCCCATCATCCCACCATGCTCTCTGGGCTGTGATCTCTGCTCCAGCAAAGCAGGGTTGGCTCCGCGCCTCCACTCCCTACCTGGAACAGGGAGACAAAGGAGCAGGGGCCTGGCCGGACACTGGCCCCTAGAAGGGGGCAGAGAAAAGGTTTATCCCTCCCCCCACTTGTCCCACCTGCGCAGACCTGCATGTCTCTGCTGCCTGCTCCAGCGGTGGGGACGTGGCCAGCTCAGGCAGTAGCTCAGAGCGAACTGGCCAGAGAGGGGGTTGAATTCCCTGCTCCCTGTCCCACCAGCATGGACCTGAGTCAGGTCCCCCCTGTCTGTGTGCTCCCCCCTCGCTGCTGCAGGAGCAAGGGAGGGGCATGGCCAGACGCTGGGTGGCATGGCTCCCTGAGGCAAAGGTCTGTGTCCGTGGGACAGGGAAGGGGGAATCCAACCCCCTCCCTGGCCAGTTCACTCTGAGCTACTGCCCGGGTTGGCCATGCCCCCCAGTACAGCTTCCCTGCAGTCAAGGGCACACTGTAGCGCCCACTGGCACAGTGCAGGCTTGTGCCTGCATTTTGTGAATGTCTGTTCACTTGCATATTGGTTCAGTCTAGGCAGGTTAAACTAACCTGCAAAGATTGAATCAATTCAGGCTCTGGCTTTTTGAATGTCTGTCCCTAGCCATAATGTTTGCACAGTTAGGTGTGCAAACAGGATTTACATTATAAACCCAGAGGTTTCAAATAATAATCCATAGCATTAAAAACATCCTGCCCTGTATGGTCTCACTGAATTCTTTTGCAACAGAAGAATTGCTTTATTAATTTTCTATAGTCAAAAAACAAGTGAAAACTAAGAGCTGGCATTTTCTGCCTTGAATCTGTCCAGGGGTGCCTCAAATGTATTCAGGTATGCCTTGAGTCTAAAAAGTTTGAGAAACACTGCCCTAGACAGGCAGCAGGAAAAAGGTGTTTCAGTCGTGGCCTGCTGGATATAGAGAGTAACTTATGCAATATATGCTACACAATTGTGTTTGTGGAGGGATAATTTTGCTCCAAGGTAAACTTCAACTGTTAAAGCACCATGGAGTGCTTAATGGCTGCACAGTGCAGACAAGATACCTGCTTCTGCTTTGAAGTTTTCCTTTAAAGCCTTTCACATAGTGACCTCTGACCTTAGGACGAAGAGCTGAGTCACAACTGTCAGGACTGGGACCTGCTACAGAGAGGCTGCATCTACATGAGACGCTGACTGCTCAGTTATTTAGTACTTGCATACTCAATGTTACTGTGCAGTACCAGCCCCACATGGCTTCTTGGTGACACTGACTGTGCAGTAGCTCATTACTACAGCACAGTAGTGTCATGTCATGATTTGTGCCACATAATGCTACTGCACAGTAGTAATGAGCTACAAATTTCAGCATCTCGCAAGCAGCAGCCAGCATCTACAAATTACAAACCTGATGGGTACATTGCATTCTGTTTTTGTGCCCTGCCCCTACCAGCATTACATATCCTCATTTGGGCTTTTGCAGCTCCCCAGAATGAAATACACAGTTATTTTTCTTTTCTATTTCACTCTTTTATTTCCTTTGTTCTCCCATGATATTTTCAAGGTGAAGGAGAGCAAATTCCACACCCTTATTCAGCACATGCATTCTCTAAACACACTTACGCACATATACAGTAATGCACAATTATACAGACGTCCTGATACCTCTGCTGAGAACAGAAATGTTACAGTTATAATTCAGCCTGGCTTGCATCACAAGCCTAAGCAAACATATTCAAATATATTCAAAGGCAATGACGCATCGTGATATGGCTCAAAGAGGTTGTGTTGGTTGCAAATGCTGAGAAACCTTCTAGGCACAAGGGGTGAGACCAATCACTTCCCACTGGCTTTGAATTAACAGTATCTTAGTGCTTTCATTTGGGAAGATGGAAAGCAGGGTGTAGTAAAAAGGATCGTAAATCAATCTGTTGCCTTGTGAATTCAGTACTGGTGAAAGGTGACAGCCTTTGAGACTGTAGGTTATTACTGGCCTAACTGGAAAGCCTTGGAGCCCCAGTAATGAGCACCCTTGTTCAACACTTGTTCTGCACCACATTGTGGTCAGTGCTATAGAGACATAGAATAGATTGATGACCGTTCCCCAGAGATCTTATACAGGTGTCTGTTCACAAAACAGGTGCAGCACAAGCAACAGCCAAGCAAACTTTCTTCAGTATTTCCCTTGCCAGTATGTCCCGAGTCCTGACCTGAACTGTCCCCTTCAAAGAGGAGAGGGGGCTCAGTCTCTATGGCCCTTTTGGACTTTGGCCTCTCTTACCCTTTTTTTGGTAGTATCATCAAACAGTGTGCTGTAGCTATACTGTAGTTATGTGAACACCTGTGTACTGGGTATGGAACTGAGACATGCTTCCCCTCCACAACTCATTTCATGAAGGCCAATAGATAGTAAATGCAACTGAGAGATAAATGGTTCCACAGCTCAGCCACTATTCATCTTCTGAGTCAGCTAGGCCTCAGAAGTATTTAGCAGTGGCCTAAATGCTTTCTTTGAGAACCTATATGGTTCTCATCATCACATTATCTAAATAATTCTACTGCCAAATCATTTTAAACTCTTCCACTAAGAGTTCTTAAGAAACAATCTTATATATAATTTTTAAAGGGATGAAAATTCACCAAGTTCACATCCAGCTTGGGCCATATTAAGCGAAATTCAACCATTCAAAAGGGCTTTATTGGCTTATATGAAATATGCAGGTTGTTTCAGTTCAGCTCTCACAAACCATTGTCCATGTCATAAAAAATCAGTACTAACTAGCCACATATGGGAAGTCTCCGAATGGAAGTCTTAGGTGGAATAAGTCATGAAGATAGATCCATACTGGTCCTACTAAGTCAGGATCGAAGCACATTGATGGGATGTGTGGAAAGCTTTTGTTGCTATTTTCTATTACAGGACTTCTGTTCTCTGGATCAAGTATTTTAGCTGCTACTTTTCACCAACACTAAAAAACACCAAAGAATTAAATCACATTTGTTAAGAGTAGCTGTTGGATGTTAGTTATAGGATGTTTCAAGTGCAGATTGGCCACCCAAATGCCAGTCCAAGTGAAAATTCATCAAAGAGGCTTTATAAACAATTTCAGAAGGCTCTTCTCCATATTTAGGGTTCACATTGTCTGCCATATAACATATTTATATATTTTCCCTGTTTTTAAAACATTATTTACTTATGTTTGAAAACTGAAAAATATTTCAAAAGAAGCTATTTAATAGGCACAACTTCTCTATGTCTGAAACTGATAAACTGCATCTAAGACTGAAACAGAGGAGAATAAAACAAAATTTGGAGCTCAGAAGTAATGGAAAATAACAGGCCCAGACACAGTGATGTTTGCTGGGTCCAAGATAAGTATGTATTAGGTCTCCAGTCCAGACATTATTTTAAAGTGATTGAATGTACCCAAGAAGAGCCAGCTGGTGAACCCTGCCATGATAAAAAGCTATCTTCGTTCCAGCCTTTCCTTCTCCCATAGAGCACTATGGCATAAGAGCAGTAAACCAGTGTTGGGTCACAGGTCTCTGGGCTGCTTCTAGATCCTTGATGTTACTAATATTTTGCTGTTCTGGCAGGAAAGGGTCCTTCAGTAGGTACACCTTAATTGGACTTTTTGGCTCCTCTTCAGATGTCTTCTGTGTCCTGATTTTTTCTTCCTTGAAGGAAAAGGAGAATGATAAAACACATCAAGGAAAGTAATGATATAAGCATATGTTACAATTTATTAAGCGCTCTAGGAAAGTCTAGAAGCTGGGTGCCCTCTGAGCCATCCTTTATTCTTGGGCTTCTTTTATGGTTCTCATGCTATAAGTAAGCCCAAGCACTCAGCCCAATTTCCCTAGCTCTCATAGTCTAATCCGAGTCAGTATTTGAATTGGAGAGTGGTAACCAATGCCTTCCAATTATACTTTCCTATTCAGCTCCATTCTGGTTCTCTTCAAGACCCAGATTAGACCCCACAAAGTGAGACGGATCATTAAAAACTAGGACAGGTGGAAACCCAGATGGGGACAGAGAAGGGATCTCATGTTGCTGGGTTTTCTTTTCAGCAAGATAACTATGTAATAACTAGTATGCAGGGGGCATTGCTATATTCTAGGGGAAAGCACATGTAATTATGTTTGCCTTTCAGTGGCTAAAGGCCAAGTAAGAGGCTTCATAACACAAGCCCTAGTGTCTAGTGGAAGTTCTCTACTTCAAGTGGTAGATGCCTGTTTTTGATCATAGAATCATAGAAAACTAGGGCTGGAAGGGACCTCAGGAGGTCAGCTAGTCCAACCCCTTGCTTAAAGCAGGACCATCCCCAGTTAGATCATCCCAGCCAGGGCTTTGTAGAGCCAGGCCTTAAAAACCTCTAAGGAGGTGCCTGGTTCAGTGAATAACCATGGACTGGGAATGCTGATGGCTGATAGTGTCTCCTGGAAATGTCCCTTTTAATAAGCAAATGTAAATCTAAATGCACAGTGTGGTTTCTGTAGAAGGGGTGGGGGGGATTTCCATCACACAATGCTTTAAAAATGCCGTGGAGCTGAGCAGAGTGTCATGGGTCAGTATGTCTCCTTCTTTCTTCACATAACTAGAACAAATGACCCCAGTACTCTTTCCTGCCACGGCAGGGGGTCGGACTTGATGATCTGTCAAGGTCCCTTCTGACCCTGCAAACTATGAAACTATGAATATTTCCTCCACGTGCTGACCACGCCATCTCTGTCACTGCCACGTCTCATGCTTTGATTATCTTCATCAGGTGTTCCTATATGGAAACTGATTCATGCTGGGATTGGCCATAGTTAATATCTATGAAGCACCAGTGGGAAACAGATATAATGACACTGCCATTTTGTGTAACTCCTGGGGGTCACAATGGACAATAAGCTAAATATGAGCCATCAGTGTGCCTTGTTGCCAAGGGCTAATGGCATACTGGGCTGCGTTGGTAGGAACATTGCCAGCAGATTGAGGGAAATGATTCTTTCCCTCTATTCAACACTGATGAGGCTACATCTGGAGAACTGTGTCCAGTTTTGGCCCCCCCACTACAGAAAAGAGGTAGACAAATGGAGAGAGTCCAGCAAAGGGCAATGAAAATGGTTCAGGGCTGAGGCACATAACGGAGGAGGACAGGCTGAGGGAACTGGGCTTATTTAGTCTGGAGAAAAGAAGACTGAGTGGGGATTTAATAGCAGCCTTCAACTACCTGAAAGGGGTTCAAAAGAGGATGGAGCTAGACTGTTCTCACTGGTGGCAGATTAGATGACAGAACAACAAGCAATCTTCTCAAGTGGCTGAAGGGAAGTTGGGGTTAGATATAAGGAAAAACTCTCTCACAAGGAAGGTAGTAAAGCACTGGAATAGGTTACCTAGAGAGATTGTGGGATCTCCATCCTTGAAGGTTTTTAAGACCTGGCTAGACGAAGCCTTGGCTGGGATGATCTAGTTGGGGTTGGTTCTGCTTTGAGCATAGGGCTGGACTAGATGACCTCCTGAGGTCCCTTCCAGCCCTAATTTTCTATGATTCTATGACCAGCCACTGTGGTGAACCACCTCACCTGCATCGTATTTATTCAGTGCCCAGTTCTTGTGTTGGTGTCACACTCGGCTTCTCACTGGCGGTGTCTGTGTTTGCTGCCAGCTGCAGTGTCCCAGGCTCTGAGTCCTTTTCCTGGATATCTGATTTTTCCTGTGTATCATTGCTCTCAACTTCCTTCTTCTCCACCTCTTCCTTTTCTTTGTCCCTCTTATCGGGTTCACAGACACTGTCATCCTCCTTTTCCCCCACAGTGCTCTTGCACACCTTCTCTTCCTTGTCTTCCACAGCCACCTGGCACAAGGTCTCAGCGTTACTCTTATCTGATTTCCCTTCCTCCTCTCCTGTGCTGCTCTTGTGATGGGTCACCGTTTCCTCTTCTGTGCTGCTCTGGCAAGGGGCTGTTTCCCCTGCTTGCTTTTCTCTCTCATCTTTACTTTCTGTCCTGAAGGATCTTCTCCTTGATGGAGACTTTTCATCAGATCCAATCTGTTTCTGCATTGCTTTGCTCTCTGTTTCTGGCTCATCTGTTTTACCCTTGGGTGCAAACACCTCATCACCATTCTCTTCTTTTGCACCATTTTCTTGAGATGAAACAGTTGCCCCTAACTCTTCACCATCTCCATAGTCTGATAGAGACTTTCGGAATCTCCTGGAGGGAGGTCTGCGCTTTATTGATCCTCTTGTCCGCACCTGATTACAGGAAATGCAGAGACTAAATTATCTAAGCTGTGTCAGTGAGTGCAGTGCTGGTTACCCAGACACCAGTTCTCCTAGTCACCGCCCTTTTGCTTTTCCAAAGAAGCAGCAATCATCATCCTAATTCACACTGTATTAACTAATTTACATGAGTAAACCTGGACACACTAAAATTTGGACCTGAGGACTGTAGATTTATTATGCAGGTGCTTACTTGCAGGAAATTGATTTAGAAGCCTCAGCAATTTTATTTTTGGCAGTTGAATGGTAGGAGAGGATAGAGAAATTTCTTTTCTTTGTAGCCTTATAATCCACAGAGACTCTGAAGCTACAGACTCACTCCAAGTCCCAATCTGTAGGACCCTCTCGTACTCTGCTATGGCTTGGATAACCCAACTTTTCTCAAATGACAGCAGGATTTGCAGCTAGCCAGAAATCTAAGGACTGTACTAAAACGGAATAAGCTTGATCAGGTACCAGATGCCATTTCAATAGAGTTGTAGCTTGCAGGGACAAGAGATGCCAGGATGCAATATAGCCTCTCCTGCTCAGATAGAGGTTAAGCTAGCAGTTCTCAACCTTTTTAGACTCAATGTACCCCTTGTTAGAGTCAAGGCACTCCTTATTAGAGTTAAAGCACCACTTGGAAAATGCCACCTGTCAGTTTTCACTCATTTTTTGTTGACAATAAAATAATATAGCAATTATGCTGTTGAAAAGATCTCAGAAAGACCACATAGGTCAAAATGTTTTTAACACTATGGATTCTTATATAAATCTCTGGGTTTATCTTTTGAATCCTGTAGACATTTGCACAACTAAGAGTGCTAAAATTGGGCAGCAACCTGTGGTACCCTTAAAAGGGTCCTGTGACATCCCAGGGTGCCGCATCATCTTGGCTGAGAATCACTGGGTTCATAATGAGATCTTGAGTATCCATGGGCCAAACTTCTGTACAAACCAGGTACAAAATACAATGCAGAATATCTTGCTGTATTTGGTTTGCAGTGCCATACAGCCACCCTAAAAATGTACTAACTCATTGCACGATTTGGCTTTTGTCCTTTAATTTGATATAATGTTGTGTGCAAATTTAAGATCAGTCCAATTCATTCTCACTTGAAGTGGGTGAATCATGCTGCCTCACCACCTGAAGACAATTGGAATCTGTTGTCCATCAAATTCCATTTAAGGGTAATTTTCAATGTATGTATTAGTTATTCCTATACTGAAGCTGATTTACATGGGGATTGCCTGAAGTTAATAAATATTTAGGAAGCACCAATGGGAAAGACTTCAAGTAGTCTTGCAACATTGTTAATGGTCCAGGGAACAAGAAACAAAATTCACAGCTTTACTGTACTTAACACAGACAATCATTTTATGGCTCATTACAATTTACCTGCTTTCTCTGTTAACCTCTGTGTACTCCACAGCTTCAACCCTCTCCCCTTCTATGTCAGTAATTCTTTATTTGTTCTGTTGCTACTTCTGATATCTGTTTTTTGCTCCACAGGCCCTTTTCCCTTTCTTTTAACTATTTCCTTTTACATAATGGTGTTAAACAAAAGTCATTGTTTTAACCGGTATTTAGTTTAGGCTGTATCTGCTTCTTTCACAGACTTGAGGAAGAGCATCTTGTACCCAAAGGCTTGCCTAACATTATTCCCAATTATTTTGTTGGTCTAATAAAAGAAATGTAAATGTAGGCAGACAAGAAAGCCCCCTGAACTACAGTCAGAGGCTCATTAAAGATAGGCCAAATGAGTACCTGGAAAAAGGTTTTTAGCAAGCTTTTGGGCGCAGTCACCCTTCTTCAGGCATTGGGAGTCTCTGCTGGTCCAGCAGAGTAACAGCAGAGACTTCCAATTCTTGAAGAAGGGTGACTGCACCCAAAAGCTTGCTAAGAACTTTTCCCCAACTACTCAGTTGGTCTAATAAGATATCATATCTACTCAAAGAACCTGGCCTGCCTATGTCCTTAGACCAACACAGCTACAACCAAAAACCCAGCATTAAAGGTAGAAGCACTGAACTCCTCTTTTGGCTATAAAAGCATTCTTTCAAGACAGGACTAGACTGTTCCAGTTCCATTCCAAGGAATCAAATGGCCTTAGCCTCCTGGACTTGAGAAAGCCAGCAGACACTTTACCTTGTTATAGGTTTGCAGGTGAGTGCCCTCTGGTGGTTGATCAAAGCTGACTGGTGCTTCATCTGACTCGCTGGAACGGGACTGAATACCTGGGCTGCTGGGAGTTGAAGGGGGAGTGCTAAATGGAGACGGCATGACTTTCAGACCTGGACTCTTTGGAGATGCACCTGGCAGGAGTGCAGCTGGAGCAAATGCCAGATTGGCCTGCAAAGAAAAGAAGTTCTTATAATAAACTTCCTTCTTCAAGTATTGTATTCTACCACCCAAATTCCCCCTGGCAGAAATGGACTGATCTGAACAGACACAAGTAGGATCATTCAGTAGCCACCTGGGGGAGCCCTTGCTCTTAACAGGGATAGTGCTAAACTTCTCAAGAACACAAACATTTTAGCTGTTGGCTTTCTGTTTCTCCTGGTGATACTGTCAACAAACAATTCCATGTGGGGAAGTTATGACTTGGACACTTGTCCTGCAGAAACAGCTTGATCTCTGGATTACTCTTGTGCCATCCTGAGGCTAAGGGATTTTCCAATGTCCTGGCCAAGCAAACGTGTCTACAGAGGCTTGCCATTAGGAGAGGCTGTGAACAGATCAGTTAACTTATTATAGCTAGGAGCTTTAAGCCAGTTTCTCTATCCTTGCCCATGCTGCACCTAAAGGTTCCAGCTGTGGGCACTCTTGAGCCCTCTGAATGAGCACTATGTTTAACAAGAGAATACCACAGAAGTAACTTAGTTTGCAACTGTGATACAGCTCCCACTTCTGGAGTCATTCCTGTAAACGGCTATTAATAAAAGTTTGCATGCTTCGGTGTCCTTGGCAACACTAATAGGACACTGCTATGAGCACACTTGTATTAGCAGAGGTCTTAGGCACCATTACATAGGCACTGCTAGGAGGATCACACTCCAGGAGTGACAGCTGGCATTAACAGGCCATACATCAAAAAGCACTCAGCTTATTAGTTGTCCCAACCAGCATACACAGAGGTGCTATGGATAGATACAAGGAGGTAACAAATGCTGGGTAAATTTGTGAGTTATTTTGGGTATATAAAAAAAAAGGAAAATGACAAGATTTTAAGGAGTCCTACAGTCATAACCCTGTGAAGTGCTATTCAGTTTAATTACAGCAGTGAAGTTGACAGCATCCCTCACCTACCTGCAGTTTTTCAATCAGGGGAGAGCTTTTCACCTTGACCTTGGGAAGTGGACCAGCATTTGGAGATGGCTTCTGGAAATAAATGAGAAAAGACCAAAATAAATCAGATGAAGAAAGAAAAAGCTCTGAAGCCAGGACCAAGCCAGAGAGATCTCAGGAAGTGAGAGGTGGAGGAAGGAAAGTAACAGATCTGTGACTGAAGTCTTCTCTAGGGATCCTCACAAGAAAGGCTACTCTCCACTTTCCCAGCTCCTTGTCCAACTATTTAAATCTATAAAACAGGGGAAGGAGCATTCCAGAACAAAGAGAAAGGAGAGGATGTGTGGAGTAATATAATGCCACATGAGGAAGATTATCAAAAGCAGGTAGCAAACCCACCAGTATCCTATACATGCACACACATGCATCATTGGTGGGAACAGGGAATTCTCTCCCTTCTGACTGGAACATATGAGGTAGGGGGCGTAATACAATTGACCAGGTAAGATTTGAGACTTTGGGATTCTATTCCTAGCACTGTGCTCTGTGTACGCGGCTTTGGACAAGATATTTAACCTTTGAGGTCACTTCCCTACCTTGTAAGATGGGCATAAAATTGACATTCCTCGCAGATGGTAGCAATGGTTTCACATTCATGAAAATGTTTTATGAGCTACTTGTTTAGTGGAGCTGATGGGATATTTTTGGTTCTGGCTAAACTACACACGTGCCCGCCTTTTTAAAACACTGGGTCAAGAATGAGGAAAGAATCCACAAGCAGAAACATTACTATTTATATTGCAATAACATCTAAGGCTACAACCAGGTCACTTCTCATTGTGTTATATGCTGTGAAAACACGATACATGGCAAGGGACTTAAATTGTAAGTAAGTCCCATCCGCCCCCCCCCCAACCCCTTGGCACTGACTGGCAGAGAGGCCCTGTTGTGGGGTGGAAGGACAAGGGGGCAGTCACTATCTTGACTGCTGGCTGCCCTTCATGCCACCCCCTCCCTCGGTGCTGATTGGTTGACAGGTCCCAGCTGGGGGTGGAAGGAGGGACGAGCGGGCAGCTGCAATTCTGCCCTTTGTGCTGCCCCACTAGCTGGTGCCTTTCCCTCCTGGCAGCGAAGACACTGGTACTCACTGGGAAACCAGAATATTTTTGTTACATTTGCTGTTGTGTTGATTTTGTGGATTTTGCAGTTTCCGCAAAATCCACGAAAGTGCAAATTAAATAGGTCCCTCCCTATACATGGCAGTCCCTGCTCTAAAGAGCCTGAGATGTGAATACCAGGTAGAATCTTTGGAGCTGTGCTCAGAGAGAGAGCAATTTATAAGCAGAACTGGGACATGAATGTGGACAGCAGGGGTGGGAAGGCAGCAAGGAACAGCAGATTATATGCAGGGTATTTTTTGTGGATGGAAAAGGAAACTCCTTAATGACATTGGTACTTACTTGCTCGTTATTTTGGCCTGCCTCCACTTTGTGGATGTGTAAGGGAAGAGAGCATGGTGGTTTCCTCCTGGTTGGTCTACTGGGTGGTACCTGAAGAGAGAAACAGCTAGGTGAGTGACAAAGGAAGGGGTGAAACTCAAGTGCTGGAGGGCAATACCATAGAAATCCGTATGGCAGTGCATGTTAGGTTGCCACAGGGAAGAGTTTGGAGAAAGAACCAGGAAGTCAGTCTTCATGCACACAGCTAGAGTGCCGTGTGCTGCACTTCCAGCATCTCCACAAATAGCTCTCTTAATAAAATCCCATCTAGTTTTGGGAACGTGGACTCCTTTTGTTATATCACCCAATTTACGGGACATGAAACAATCTCCTGGTTCTGTGTGAACAGAGGGCCTGACAGGAAGCAATGAAGGGTGGAGATGCTTCCAGGGCTCCCACGAGCTCTAACGAGCATCCCGTTGGAAAGCTCCCATTAGAACAGCTTGTAATTTCTTTTCTTTCTTCCTCTCCTGTCTCTATGTATTACTAAGGCTTCTTCTTTCAAATGGGTCTCAGCTTCCTACTTAATTCACTCACCATCTCATTATTCTGTGTGTGATGTATTCTGGGGGCCAAAAGCTCACAGCCCCACTGACCTTTTACAGAAAGGTACAGCATACAGACCCCCCAGGTCACAGTTGTGGTAAGTGACTCAGGAGTGAAGAGTATGTTTTCTGAACTGCAGTAACACTCCGATTAGTCTGAATCTGCTTGGGTTTTTGGAAAAAAAATCTAGTTTATGCTAAGAATAAGGAAATGCTGAGCACATTATTAGCATTTAGCATTAGCACAGTCTCTCCAAAACTCCATTTCTCATTTACACAGTCATGTCCATGGTAATTTGCATGACTAATAGAATAAAGGAGGTGATGCTCCCCCTCTATGCGGCACTGGTCAGGCCGCAGTTGGAGTACTGTGTCCAGTTTTGGACGCCGCACTTCTAGAGGGACGCGGGGAATCTCGAGAGGGTCCAGAGGAGGG
>NW_005841916.1:2677230-2689259 GCF_000455745.1 Alligator sinensis | reverse complement strand
TGAGAGAGCTGAATCTCTTCAGCCTTCACAAGAGATGGCTGAGGGGAGATCTTGTGGCTGCCTATAAATTTATTAGGGGAGGTCAACGAGGAATAGGGGAAGCGCTGTTTACTAAGGCGCCCCAGGGAGTGACTAGGAATAACGGGTGTAAACTAGTTGAGAGTGGATTTAGGTTAGATATTAGGAAGAAATTTTTCACAGTAAGGGTGGCCAGGATCTGGAATGGGCTTTCAAGAGAGGTGGTGCTATCACCTAGCTTGGAGGTCTTCAAGAGGAGGCTAGATAGTCACCTGGCTGGGGTCATCTGACCTCGGTCCTATTTCCTGCCAGGGGCAGGGGGTCGGACACGATGATCCATTGTGGTCCCTGCCGACTACAATCTATGAATCTATGAATCTATGAACCTGAAGCCTGGGTGCAGTGCTCCATCTTGGATTGGAATGACATATTCCCCTTTATTGGAAATGTCAGATTAAATCTTCTGTACTTCACAGCAGCTCTGTGGCCCTCTGGCAAGTAACCAAGGTGGTGAAATATTTAGGGAATTTTGTCATAATTTTCACCTCCTGGTGGCCAGGGATGTGGAAAGTTGGATTGTGGCATCTTCCCCTTTCAAAGAGTTGGATGCTTTTCAGAATTCTGTCTGGTGTGACAAACTTGTGCCTCATGATTTTCAATGGAGAAGCCGAATCAACAACCCACAGTACCCTATGGCAGTGTAATCAAGTTGAAACAGTGTCATTCCATACCAATTCACTGTTGACCTGACATATACTGTAACACTGCAATGCCACGCTGTATTATTGTAGTGATACTCCATAGATCCCCATTAATGTCCTCCATGCTAAGTCTGACGGACAGAACTCAATATCAGGCTGGCCACAAACAATGGGGATGGGCAACAGTGGTTGCGTCTACACATTCATTAATGCACCATAGTTACTGCACATTAAGTTTAATACTTGTTTAACCAAGTACCTAATCAGTCAGTAACTCATGCTACTGTGCAGTAGTGCCGGCGCATGGCTATTTAGTGAGGCTTACTGTGCAGTAACCTAATACTACTACATAGTAGGGTATTAGCACCGTTTTTGCCCAGCATGCTACTGCGTAGTGTTATTAGGTTACTGCACAGTTTACGTCTCATGTAGATGTGTCCAGTGAGTATTATGGCAGCCCCAGCATTGTGATATGCTAAATTGAACCTGGCAATAGAAGGAAGCAGCTTGTTATATGAGAGAGAGAAAATGCAGAGGCAATCAATTAGCAGCATGTAGTTTTGTTAAATAACACCTTTGTTTTAAAAGTATGTATATGGTTGGTAGGAGGGTGCTCTCTCCCCCTGCCATAGAAGGCCTATCAGCAGCCAGAAGTTTTTAGACTTTCCTTGCCTCCTCAGGGGCCTCCTCAGGGGCAGGTTAAAGCCATAAATAAATTGGGCAGCCTTTAGTTGTCTCACAAACCTCATTGCCTCACCACCTGGTCTCAGTGAAGCAGGCCTGGATCACAAGTATTCAATGATCCTGCCTCAAGTTGCCTATAGGCAGGCAAGGTTCTCTAGGTAGATATGATATTTTTTATTAGACCAACTAAATAATTGGAAGAAAGTTCTTTGTAAGCTTTCAGGCACAAACACCCTTCTTCAGGAACCTCAAGTTCCCTATGTCTTTTAGAACAGGAAATAAAGCCATTTTTACTTGGTTACTTACTGACTGGAAATGATGGCATAGGGGAGCTTTAACTAGCCCCCATGTCCTTCTTTATATTGAGTCAATACAGGCCTTATTAGGACACAAGTCACACAATAAGTACCTCACAATTAAAAGAGATACCGCTTTTCCTGCAGAGCAAGACTATACTGTCTAGCACTCCTATAGACTACTGCTTTTACTCCTGTTGGTACTATTATTTTCTTCCAAGTTCAGTCATAATCTATCTTGCATATGTCAAATTCAGTCTTTAGATTAGAATCTCTGCCCAGCTGGGTCAAATATCTGCAGCCAAAAAGGAGACTATATGTGCCTAATTTATTTAAATGCAAATGAGATGTCAGTTTCTTGGTGTTAGAGGAGGATACATATCTAATGGCAATATGGAAAGCCTGGAAAGTGTTTGCTTTGCAAAATGTGAGGGGGGTTTTAATCCAACAGTGACTGCTAATTAAGTCTTCAGAACACTGGAATTGGTTAGTTAGGCCCAGATTGAAATCAAGAGGGGCAAAACTTTGTTTACCAAAGTTAGACAGCTAGTCGAGAGCAACATCTATCTGTCTTTCAAAGGGCACCTATCACTGTTTTAACAGAGTGATGGAAAGCTGGTAGTGAGAAGAGTGCTAGCTTCTCAGCTACCACATCTGTCACTGGACACCCCACTACCTGGAGTTCCTTTTCCATGCCATTAATGTCAGATATTTGGCTGGGGAAATCATGTTTTCTAATTATGAAGTACCCCAAAAAAGCACAGAGTTAGGCAGCATATGTGCATCATGCATCAATGCCAGCTATTACTGAAGAACCCATAGGCATCTTATTAGGCTCTTCGGTGTCCCCAGGGCATATGGCACAAACATCCGGCTGCAAGCTAGCAATAGACTTCTCATAGTGACAGCTGGCCTAAGCATGCTAAAGTGTTGGCATGGAATATAGTGTTCCTAGTTTGTATCACACTCTCTGAAGTACCTTATGATTCTTTAGAATGAAAGGTGCCATGTGAAATCAAGACATTTTTATGCATGGATCACTCTGGTTCCTCAACTTCTGCAGGCAGGACAAGTCTCCCATATCCTGGCTTTGTTACCTAGGAGGCCATATCACTCCTTACCTCCTTTCCAGAAATGGCAGCTGCTTGCTCTTTGAACCTTCCTGCTAACTGAGCCACTGATGGGGATGCTGATTTCTCTACCTCTGCACTGGTCACTGCTGGTTGATTCTGAAAAAACAGAAACAAGATGTTACATGTCCATGTCTCAAAAGCACAGAAAGCAGGAAGGCTGGGGTGAATCTAAGTCAGTAATTACAAAGTATAAGAGTCATTTGTACACGTAATTCATTGACTGACAGCTCAGAGTCATTGCTGTCAGATGTCAAATAGATGGTCTGGGAACAAACTACCCATGAAAATGTGGCCTATTAATATGTTAACATTTCCTTAGCATTCTTAGTCGGATTTCAGCAATTCTGGGCACTGGTAATATATGAGGAAGCCTTTCTTTTCCAGCTGAAGATCTTGTTCCAGTTCTTCACTTCAGCGGGAAATTTTTTTTTATCCAAATCTCTCCCTTCACTGTCACTCTCCAGCAGTGTGTGGATAGAATTAGGGCATAAGAGACTTCTCTCCCAAAAGTTTCAGTTATGATGGAGGTAGAGGATGGGATGGGGGGGGAGGGATCTAGTTCTGAATGGCCTTCCCTCCCACTGACTCTTTTGCAGGGAGATGGGACTGGATGAAAGAAGCCATTGCATCCAATATCTCAGCTCAGCTTGAGGGGTTTGTGTGAGTGAGTTACTGTTGTCCATTCTCTCCTAGTATCTCACCTTTCAAAGAGACGTCAGGCTATGAGAAGCCACACTACCCCCTTCACAAACACCCCCTGTCAGGCTGAAAATAGGGAAACTCAATCATGAGGTTTTGATCAACGTCTGTCATGGCCTAATGACCCAGCCACTTCACTTCATGTATTGTTTTCTTTTACTGTAGATGTATCATCAGACACCAGTGAAAAACCAGGAAATCAGGAGTCTATGGAACCAACATCTCCTTTCTTTAGCTCCACAATGTGGTATCAGTAAAAACAAAACCGGGCAAACAGCGATAATTAATTAACTTCCTCATCCTGAGCCTTTTCAGCAGAATCTCATAAAATCCAGACAATAGGGAGATTTCCAGTCTACAGCCCACGTCTCCAACAATATCACATTTCAGTCCACCATTCTTAATACTATACCTATACCACCTCCCCCTGCCCACTCACACTTCTATTCTATAGCTAGGAAAGTCCCACCAAAGCTGTTTCTAGAAGGACACACATTTCTGTGGCTAACAGAAGCCCTCTCCTGCCCCCCCCGATTTTTTCCTCTCCCTTGCCATTGTTCCATGTAGAAGGAATTGTGGGTTGAGCTAGTGGCATTGCCCCTTTGGCACAGCTGACAGCTCAGGTTTCCAGAAGGCCAAAGATGGGACTTTGGCATTTATAATGGGGTAGGGCATAGTGAAAGAATTAGCAGTAGAAACTTAAGAGCATACAGTGGAAAGTTAGTTCCTTAGATAACTGTCTTTTGGACAGAAATTGGGTTAAACTGAAAAGCAGCCTGAGTGTTGCTTCACATTTGGATTGGGTTCTGGACTACAGCATTATGGTGCAAGACAGTTTCGGTTAAGGAGCATCCTGCCTTAAAAACACACATAGCTAGACCTTCCAGCATGTTCCCCACCTCCTCTCACTAACACCAAAATCCTCCAACAGCATCCTTTCAATTGTGATCCATTCACTCAATATGTTAGCAATATCACTGTTTGCATTTCAAAGAAGGGCCTGCTTCCTGCCTAAGAGCCCAGGTGAGCTTTCTCTTCTCAATGAACCTCCCACTAGGAACCAACTGACCTCCTTCCCATCCCTTTGTCTTTCCAAAAAGAAAAGAGTCATTGGAAAGAGGCAGACAGCCAAGGGGGAAACAGTGAGAGGAACTGCTGGAATGGCTGGCAAGATGGCTAAGATCAATGCCTCTGATAAATGATGACTCATCCGGGAGGAGCTGCAGTTGAGGTTGGTCCTGTATAGTGGAGAGGCCACATGCTGGAGATAGCTGGGAGCAAAGAATGAGACATAGAAGAGAAGGAGGAGTTGCAGAGCCAGCTGGGGTGGGCTACCACTAGAAAAAGCAATCAGCCATACAATGTGGGAAATGTTCTGCCACACAGATCTCAAGCTGTTCACTACATGCAATACAGACAAGTCTCAACTAAGTTTGACACAGGCTTGGGGAATGCAGCAAAAGTGCAGGACCTGTGGTGCCCAATGTAGCCATCAGACTTTAGATCTATGAAGCAGCCACTTTTCTGAACTTCACTTTGTCTTAACAGGACCTGGCTGTCCTCACGTGCACACACTTGTCGTCTCAGCAAGACAGGGTGCTCCATCCTCAGCACTCTGCCTTATCCCAGATTTCACTTGCCCAAGAGGACATGGCAGCTTTTTTTGTGGCTATTTTTCTTCGTTGTCCATAGCTCCTGAGTTTCAGCCTGAAAACTTGGCTCCCTTTCTCCAGATCTCATCAAGGCTCCAAGTACAAAGCAAAAGCTGGAATGTCCCTAAGCACTTCCCCTTTCATGGGTAAAATGCACTGTGAGTAGACTCTCTACTGTGCATGTGAGGGTGGGAGAGGTTCCCGCTCTAGTCCACAGGAAGCAGTGAACATGCCATTCTAAGATTAGAATGAGGAGCCCATGGGCTGCAAAACCACCAGCTGCCAGCTCTCCAATTACACTGTGTGTTTCACAACAGGAAAATCCATTTTTCAGATCCTTTCTGGCCATTGCACTGCAGAATATCATTCAGCTCTTTATCCTGCAGAAGGCTTCTCTCTTGCTGCTCGTGGCATGCCAGGCTTTTCTCTTCCCTCTCTTGGGAATGTTCTTTACCTAGACACACTAAGTAAAAACATACATGCCATCCTTTGCCCCACTAGAGGTGGAGAACTAAGGTCCCCTCTGTCTGCACTCGAGGGGCTATACAAGCCGCCTCTCTATCCCACCCGAGATGATGTACCAGGCCTCTGTCTCTTCTATTTCAAAGTGTGTACAGACATTTGTTTCTCCATCTTGCAGGAGTTATGTCCAGGCTCACTCTCTCATTCCTACTTCACAAAGTATGCTGGATCATTCTTCTCATTTCAAATATGCTTCCTAAGCTGGGGGACATGCCTGGAGGCTGTGCAAGGATTAAGACCAATTGTCAGCCTGATAAAGGTGAATGTCATTGGTATTCTCTTGTTGGGAAACTTTAGAACTACTCAGGCCAGTATTTTGTACTATTTGTAGCCAACTCTGGTTTCTCCTGGCATCTCTGAGGGAATGGTGTTAGACTTTTTCCTTCTAAAGTAGTCATGAATCTTCAACTGTGGGCTAATTAATAGGACTCAATAATATACCCTGATTAGGTAAAGATAGTGATTACTAGTCTGAGAGTTTTTTTAGTCTTGTTCAAAAAGACCATCTAAGGCTATTTTATTTGGAGTGATGTCAGTTGGAAACTCTGTAGGGCTAGGGTCAGACATTCAAAAAGCCTGAGTCTGAATTGATACAATCTTTGCAGGTTAGTCTAACCTGGCTAGGCTAAATCAGTTTGTAACTGTTCAGGTATCCCAGAAATGCAGGCACGCGCCTGCAGTGGCTCAGGCTAGAAGCCATGGGGGAGGCGGGTGTGCTAGAGCACGCCTCCCTATCCTTCTACAGTGCTGAGCTGAGTGGGGCGTGGCCAGGCCCTGGCAGCATGCTCTGATTAGGGAGAGGTTCCCCCCTCCCCCCCCCAGCAGCCCAGCAGGCAGTTGATAACACAGTGTTTATCACCCCTAACTCAGTGTTTATCACCCCATTAAGAAAACAACAGAGCTATTACCAGCTACCCATTGATTCTGCTTTTGTCCCGTCTGCCACAGCATGGACCATAGCCAGCATGTGGTCTGCTAGCTAATGCTGAGAGGTGTCTGTGTAAGGGGATGGGGGAATCGAGAGGGGAGGGGGGAGAAAGGGGAAGCCAGGCAGATGCCTGCAGTCTGTGCCGAGCTCCAACCAAGGAGCAGAGAGCACGGGATGCTGGGGGAGTCTGGTTTAACTTAAACCAGCAAGGGGTCTGGGGTCATAAACCAGTTTGACTCAAATCAGTTCAGTCTGATACTACATTCAACCAGGTTTATCTCAAACCAGTTTCAACCATTTTAAAACTGGTTTATGTGCACTGAACATCTGTTGTTAAAGGTTTAAACCAGTTTCTGATCACTTAAACCAGTTTGTATGTAATGTGTGTCCCTAGCCTAGGAGAGCAGTGAAGTGAGAGTTAAACTACAGCATCAGTGTTAGCAGATTGCTACCCACAAAAGATTGTGTAGTTTGTAAAAGTTTTATTTTCCATTTGCAGTTAGTGGATTCAAGAGATTATTAACACATTCCAGGATTTTTTTATTCATTTTGTTTGAAAGTAAACATAGTGGTGATTAGAGATCCCTAGACTCTAGAGAATGGAGTTCTGTTTCTAGTCACAGAACAAGTAAAGAAACACTTTAGGCTTCTCTATCTTTTCCCCACCAGTTTCCCTCCTGTGTATATTTTCCTCCTATGTATATTCTTTGTCTGTTTACTGAACATTGTTTTGCAGCAGTAGGAGCCAAACTTTCTGGCAGGCATGCCACAAGTTAGTCTTACACCCTTCTTGAGTCCCACTCTGAACCCCTTTCCCTGCTGAATCATCTCTGCTCTCTGCTCCCTGCCCAATCTGCTGCTCTGCTTTCTGCTCCCTGCCTCATGCTCCCTGCTTAATCTGCTGCTGTGCTGCCTTTCCCCGCCCTGATCTGGCAAGTGCCACACACAGAGGTGGCCCGCACCACCCGTGGCATTTGTGTCACAGGGTGGTCATCCCTGTTTTGGAGGATCATGGATTTAACCCAAATGAGGTGAATGTGGCTGGAGATGGAAGTACTGTGATGTATTTTGAGGTTCTCAGTTCACAAGAACACCATGAAAATAAACCTAAGACCCAGAGTGGTTTGGGGGCTTGAGCTGGGCCCCCTGCACAGCCTCATTGAGCTGATGTTGGCTCTGCAATAGCACCCAAATCCCAGTAAAAACTCTGTCAGGGGGCCACAGTGTGAGACAGCTCAATAATCCTTTGACCCTGTATTCCTTCAGATGTGTTCATCTTTATGACCAAATAGATCATGCTTTTTAATGAGTATGCTTTCTGCCTATGGCAGAAAATGGATAATACGAGAAGACCTTGTCCTTGGACCAGTTTATAGCCTGAGGAAGTGGGGCAAATTTAATTAATTTTCATCAAGAATCTAGTCTGGTTTAAGAAACACTGAAATACCAGCTACATTACATCAGTGATTTATATTTCCTCCCCTTTCTCTCCAAAATTTTGACTCTTCTGGTCTTTTCAGTTACTGAGATAATGATACTTTGCTCCTTTTGTCTGAGAATCTCAAAGCCTTTTACAGCTGTTAATTGCTTCTGGCTTACAACATGCCTAGACTCCATCACTGTTTATATTAGTACCTGTTCATCCCCCATCCCCCATCTGTATTTAAATATATTATTTTTGTGGCTAGTTTCCCATCAGCCCTTCTGGTTCTCAGATCCCACAGTACTTTCAGTGCTTCACTAGACTTCCTCTCCACCTCTTTCTTGACTGTTTTCAGAGCACTTTGTAGCACCAAAGCTCAGTGGGGCTTCCCTTATCCAAGTAGTTCTCAAGTGGCCTTCTTTCTGCTTGTAGCTCTTAAAAGTTTTTCTTACCACAAATACATCTTCATAGGTCAGAGGCTCAACACAAACATGGCAAAATAACCAGATCAACAGATTAATCAAGCAGATTAATAGCAAGTACCCAGTCCACAACCAAACTATCTTTGGTAGATCAAAGAATGGAACTACAGCAATCTTGATCTTCACAGCCCAGCAATAACCACTCTTTAGTTTCTCCCTGCAATAAAGGGGGAGTATAAAGCCAGGGCAGAGAAGGCAGATGGTTTTGCCTGTGACAACATGTGCTGTTGTACATGAGATGAGATCAGTATTTCTGCATACCACCCTTTCTAGAGGGTTGCCATATCAGAGGTTCAGCTTTTTTTTTTTTTTTGGCATGCTTGCTGCTGAAGGTGCTCCGACTTTGCATTCCTATCCCATATTTCATAAAAGTGTGGCAGATGTGGCTGGGACGCTTTCCCCATCCCTTTCACCACTAGGCTCAGCTACACTTCACTGAAACAATCTGACTGTCGATCAGCAGTGGGAGCTTTGCAATTCAATCAGCAGTGGGAACTTTGCAAATGTGGGTGCAGAATTTTCACGGGAGCCAGACCTTGACCAGAGAGCTGACTCCTTCGAGAGACAGATGCAAGCACTGGCCTTTCTATAATCAGAACTACATGAAAAACTCCTCTTTCCCAGTTAGCTTTCCCTTGATGATCTCCTTGTACAGGCATACCCTATGAACTAGTCAACCTATTTTTCCTCCAGAGGGTAAGAGATGGTTTCCTTGATTTTTCAGTACTCGGGAGGTTCTTACAGCACCTATTAACAGATTGCTACCTATAAAAGTAGGTAATGGGTTCTTAATATCAAGATACACGCAGAGGTGACACTGCAGTTTCCTTTAAGGCCAACAACAAATACTTGTCAAGTGACTGAAACTCCAAGGCTAATTACAAACAGTCAAAAAGCCCAAGGCTGAGTTGATTCAATCTTTGCAGGTTAGTCTAAGGTGCAGAAATTGAACCAACAAGCAAGTGAACTGGCATTCACCTTTGATTCCAGAAATGCAACCACATGCCTGTAGTTGCTCAGGCCAGAAGCTGGGAGGTGCTAGAGCATGCCTCTCTGCTTGGCTGAAACAGACAGCTTGGGCCAAGGCTAGCCCACCCACCCTGTGAGGGGAGGCTTGTGGGAAAGGTGCAAAGCATCCTGGGATTCTGGGAGACTGTGAGTGTATGTCTACATATACTTTTATGCATGCCTAAACTTACTGCTCATTTGCCCAATGCACAGTAAGGGGATTTAGGCACACATCTATGCACGCACACAGTACAGTGCATCAACACAGTGTGTGGACTGCCAGTTCACATATACAGTGGTAATGCGCCTTAGTATGTCTACATGTGCATTAAGGTGTTTTAGCTATTCATTCCTAAATTTGATACTTGCTTTTGCAGGTATCAAATTTAGGCACTAAGAGCCTAAAATCATCATTTTTAAGGTGCGTTAAGGGCGCGCATGTGTAAACGCATGCCCTTAATGCCCCTTATATTGAGCTAAAGTGCCTTAAATCGGCATGTGTAGATGCACCCTGACTTAACTTGAAGCTGGAGGGGATCTGGGACAGAAGTTCAATAAACTGATTTTAAAGTAGAACAGTTATATCTGATACTACATCCATCCAGGTTTATCTTAAACTGGTTTCAGCTCTTTTGAAAGCAGTTTATGTGCATGGAACTTCTGTTGTGTTAAAGATTTGAGCCAGTTTCCAATCACTTATACTGGTTTATGTTTAATTTCTGTCCCTAGCCTAAGAGAAACAGCACCTCAGAAATGGCCTCTCTTCATTGCTGAGCAAAATAGCACTTCCAAGGCAAATGACTTGCTTTTTAGTTTAATATTTCCTACCTACCACACACACATTTTAATGTGAAGGTGTTACAGAGTCCAAGCAGCCAGACAAGACAGAAGGTCTCAGGTCTTGTCTACCTAGAAAAGTTTTATCATATATTCAGGTAAGGATGTGTACTGTACTCTGTGACCTAGAGACAAAAGACTGTTTGTGTCTCATTGCTAATCTCCCACACCAATCCTGTCCAGTTTCAGATTAATTTTTACTCAAGAAGGAAAATATAAAGAGGTTTGGGATGGATCCATGGGCTCAGCCTCTTGTTCCTAGGCCTGGCAGTATTGCAGAACTGGCCTGCATAGATGTAATGGAGCATATACAGACAAGTCAGTCATTTTTTTTCTGTTTGGCAGCAGGAAACAGATGGGGTAAGCTTTTGATTTCAATCTCCTGTTGCAGGCACCTGTTTAGTCAGTGCATACTAGATTTGTAAATGCAGGTCATTTTCACAGTTTCACAATTTCATAGTTGGTAGGGTCAGAAGGGACCTGAGCAGACCATCAAGTCCGACCCCCTGCCATGGGCAGGAAAGGATGCTGGGGTCAAACGACCCTGGCTAGGTGATTAAAGATCAGCAGTTTGTAATTAAAGAAGAGACACATTAAGGGTTGTACCAGAGAATGCATTTTTACTACCAAAAAGTTTGAGAGAATCTCCTTTTTATTTTACTTGATTTTTTTTCACATCTGACTCTGAGTTAAAATCCACGTTGTTCTGGACTGATCCCTTTAGAAAAAAAGGTTCCTAGCCTGAAACTGAAAGTGTAAAAAGGGACTGTTTTATGTTTTCAACCAAGCCATTTGATAAATGGTGTGCATTATAGTTGGCTACAGCACTGGCATTGGAATGATATGGAGAGGAGAGCACTGCCAGAACTGGAAAAAATAAAAAGAAGAATGAAAAGTAGAAGAGGAAGGAGTAGGAGAGCACAAAACCAAGGTGAAATAAAAAATAATCAAGAGTCAAGGGGACAGGAAAGTAGCTGAATGACAGCACAAGAAACAGGACAAAGACTGAGAATCAGCAGAGCCCATGCACAACACAAGATTGTTAATTTTCTTCGTTAGCCATGAAAGTATCAACAAAAGCAGAGCAGAGGTTACCCAGGAAGTGGGTGGGCTCAGGCTCATATTGGTCTGTACTTTACAACCCTAGAAGGAAATCCCACATTGATTATTCTGATTGGAGCTCAAGAGCATGCTGGGCTCCAGCTCTAGAAACAATACATCTAAAAGATTTAAGGTTTGAATAAACAAACCTCTTCTAGCAACACGGACCTTTCTGCATCCTGACCAAGCATCTTTCTTTCCCTCCCTACACTCTGCTCCACAAATCATTGCATTGGGCACTTTCCAGCACACTGATGCAGAAGGGATTTGTGTGTTGTATTCATCCCTTCGGTTTCTTATCTGTACTGAAACCTCTCCTTGCTTTGGTGGTGTTAATGTAACTATTCACAGAACTGCTTTCCGAGAGATGCTTGGGCTGGGGTTGCTTTGAACTATTGTTACAGTAAGTGTCCTATTATTATTTATCAATATAATTTGGCAGGGACCAGAACCTCATTCTGCTAGCTTCATTCCCTACCTTTGAAAGAGTAGGACTGGAATAAATGTAAGCTCCTCCCCAACACTTCAGGTTGGGATAACTGTGA
>NW_005841916.1:2654366-2677220 GCF_000455745.1 Alligator sinensis | reverse complement strand
TGCCCTCCCATCATGGGAGAGGTAGAGAGTAGTACAGTTCAGAGCTCTTCCATTTTCTAGTGTTTAGGGTACAACTGAAGTCTGGGTTCTACTCCAGATTAAGGTTGTTCTTTTTTTTCTTTTTTTCTTTTTTAACAAAGCTTCAGTCAGGAGCTGAAGGCATTTGATCCATGTAATGGATCAGAATTTAGCAGGACATAAAGATCCCAGACTCCAGGAATTTCCTATCCTCTTTCTTGGAGATGGGGATTCGGATGATTGGGAAGAGGAGAAATTACGTACCTCTATGGCTTTCCTAAGTCCTCACTGCCAGAAAGCAGGTATGAAATATAAAAGAAAACTTAGCTGAGGAAAAAAAGGATGACTTCTACTTAAGGTGCAAATATTAGAAAGGGGAAAGAAAGATTAATATATTGTAAGGCTGGAAGGGACTTTGGAAGATCATCAGGTCCAGCCCCCTGCACTAGGCAGGAAAGACAACTGGGGTCAGGTGACCCCAGCAAGGTGACCGTCCAGTCTCCTCTTGAAGATTTCCAGGGTAGGTGATTGCACCACCTCTGGAGGGAGCTTATTCCACAGTCTGGACACCATAGTTGTGAAGTAATTTTTCCTAATGTTGAGCTTGAAATGGTCTTCCAGGAGTTTGTGACTGTTAGTCCTAGTTTTCCCCAAGGCTGCCCTGGTGAACAGTTGTTCAACGAGCCCTTGATGTATGCCTCTGATGTAGCAGTAAGCTGCTACCAAGTCCCCTCTGAGCCTTCTCTTTTTCAGGCTGAAGAGTCCCAAATCTCTCAGCCTTTCCTCGTATGGCTTGCTACGCAAGTCTCTGATCATTTGGGTGGCCCTTCTCTAGACTCTCTCAAGTTTTACCACGTCTTTGTTAAAGTGCGGCGCCCAGAACTGGATGCAGTACTCCAGCTGCGGTCTCACCAATGTCGAGTAGAATGGGAGAATCACTTATTTGGTTTTGCTGGAGATGCATCGATTGATGCATACCAGGGTATTGTTAGCCCTGCTGGCTACAGCATTGCACTGCCGGCTCATGTTCATACTGTGGTCAATTATTACCCCCAGGTCCCTTTTGTTCGTAGCGCTGGTCAGGTTGGTGTTGCCAAGCTTGTAGGTGTGCAAGGGATTGTTCGTCCCCAGGTGGAGCGCTTTACATTTTTTGATGTTGAACTTCATCTGGTTCCGGTCTGCTCAACTTGTAAGCCGGTCTTGGTCCGCCTGCAGCCTATCTTCAAGTGTGACCACACTTCTCCATAACTTGGTGTCATCCACGAACTTGGCCAGTGAGCTCTTCACCCCCACACCCAAATCACTGATGAAGATGTTGAATAGCACTGGACCAAGCACTGACTCCGGTGGGACACCACTGGCCACTTCTCACCAAGATGACATGGATACATTCATTAGAACTCTCTGGGTCCTGCCCCACAGCCAGTTTCCTACCCACCTGATTGTCTCACAGTTAAGCCCACAGTCTTCCAATTTCTCATGAGAACATCGTGGGATACCAGATCAAAAGCTTTTTGGAAATCATGGTATATAATACCAACCTCTTTGCTCTTATCCAGGTGGCGAGTCACCTGATCATAAAAGATGAGGTTGGTAAGACAAGACCTGCCTGCGATGAAGCCATGCTAACTGTCATTCAGAATCCTACCTTCTGCAAGCCTATCGCACATAGACTCTTTAATGCATTTTTCTAGGATTTTCCCTGGGATAGAAGTTAGGCTAATTAGCCTATAGTTACTGGGGTCCTCCCTCTTATCCTTCTTGAAGATGGGCAAAACACTGGCCCTCTTCCTGTCCTCAGAGACCTCCCTGGAGCTCCATGAGTTTTGGAAGAGCTTCGCCAGGGGTTCTGCGATGACTTTGGCCAGCTCCTTCAGCACTTTCAGATAAAGTTCATCTGGACCTGCTGTCTTATATATGTCCAATTTCTTTAATTAACCACACACCAGTTCTACAGCAATAGTAGGAAGGTGGTCATTTGAATCCTGCTTATTCTGTACCCTAACTGGTGTGATTTTCCCCCGGCCCAGTGGAAGCCTGAAGCAAAGTAGTCATTCAGGAGTTCAGTTTTCTCCTGAGTGCTGGCAACTAGCTGTCCTGAGTTGTTGAGCAATGACCCCATGCTCCCATTCATTTTCCTCCCATTCCCTACATACCTAAAGAAGAAGTTCTTGTTGTTTTTGATTCCCGTTGCTAATTTTAGTCCAGATGCTGCCTTAGCTTTTCTAATCTGATCTCTACAAGTGTGGGCCATAGCTATATAGCCCTCCTTGGGGACTGTCCCTAGCTTCCATTGACTGTATACATCTTTCTTAGAAAGAGCTGGAGGCTCAGAAAGAAAAGAATTTCAGGCTGGTGTCAGCACATACCATCTGGCTGTGAGGGAATCCCATGGCATAGGGAGAGATGTGATAAGGTTTCGAGCACGTTTTGCTGAATTTCTGTTCACTGTATGCAGTGCCTGGCATTTTGAAGGCACATGGAGAAGGGTTCCAGTCTGAGTTATTGAAAAAGAGAACCAGAACTGGCCAGGAAACCTTGGTCCACATCTTGCAGGACAACAAATGACCAACCAGGAGCATTACATGTCCATTCTTAAGCCTTTGTTTAATCAGAGTCAGTAGACAATGAGTATGAAGGGTTCCCAAGATCTGGGAAAGTGGTCATCATATGTAACCAAGTTGCACTTGCAAGCTGAGTTCAGGGAAACCTTTATGTTATGCTAGCAAGCCAAAGAACTCCAAACACGCAGCAAACAACAGGGGTTCTCACAGTAGAATCTGTAACCCTACAGGCTATCAAAGTTGTGTAGATGGGTCTCTTCACCCAGTACAATGGCCTGGAAGGCAAGTTAAAGACCTCTCTGATTTCCAGAGCACATATCTCTTCCTGTGGAATCTTCCAGCTATTGTTTCTGTGGCTTCTGATCATCCCCTGACAAGGAAGCTCTTATTAACCAGTGTTCCCACTAAGCTGTGTGGCATGCACGGTTGCGCAGGCACGCTCATGCATGCTGCCAGGCACACCTGTGCGGCTGTGCACGCTGAACAGCTTAGAGGGAACACTGTCATTAAATACAAATAATAATGCCAGAAATAAGAGGCACTGAAGCTGGCAAAAGGACAGGAACTCCTAGATTATGAATACTGCCCTAAGAAGCTAGGAATTGTTGCTAGAAACCAGTACTCTCCACCAGGCTTCTTCAATCCTGATTTCAAGTGTAGTGCACCCCAAATGTACAAGTCATTTTGTGCTATAAAGTGTGTTGCCTGTCACTGTGTATCCTGTTTGGATGTAAAGCATGATCATGTTTTCTGTGCGATTGTTGTATATTGTGCCTCCTCTAGGAGTGGAGAGGACGACCTCCCACCCCATCCAGACCACTGCCGTAAGATTCCTCAACAGGACCAATAAAACCAGTTTAGTGACTCTGGCCAAATCCTGAAGTGCTGACTCCCTTTGAATTAATTGGTCTGCATTAGCAGTGTTCCAATGAGGCTGCTTTTTGGCTGGGGCCCTGGATGAGGTCAGAAAAGGTATTTAAGGTTGAGGCCATCTGGGCTGGGGGGTTCTTTATTTTTTTTCCCCTGGGTCCCCTGGAGAGGGGATAGGGAATGCTGGAATGCTTGCTGGAGCCTGAGGCCAGGTAGTATAGAGACAGCCAGGGTATAGAGACAGCCATGTCCCCCCACCCTGGCAGCAAGGAGCTCCCAGACCCTGCTTCCTGATGGCGATTGGAGAGTGGGGACTGGGAGATTCTTATCTCCCAGTGCCAGTCCTGCAACTGAGTAGCTGATGCTGGGAGATGAGAAATATTTAGGGTTGATTCTGAAAAAAACAGCAGTAGGAAAAATAAACATTATTGTACTCTGGATAATTTGAATAGAAGCATCCAGTTAAGCACTTTTCAGTACAGACCTGAATTCATTTGAAAAGCTTTTCAGCAGTATATAGGGTTGCAGGTTTTAAAGGGGGAGGGACAGGGTAAGCTCACCAAGGAGTATATCAAAGGGAACTTGGAAGATTTCAGTCAAAAGTCAAAGGTTGACATAATCCAAATGGCCCATGAGACTAGCATGGTGAAGGCACACAGGTTTCTAGTCAACAGCACACAAAGAGACTAGCATTGGACTTGGTCACCTTGATTCACCAGCTCATTTACAACTGGGACACTTGGAGACAACCTTTAGCATGAGCCCAGAGTAGCACTAAGCCCTGGGACCATAGTAAAGTGCCTCAATTGCTTTGCCACCATGTCTCATTGAAGACTTCAGAGAAAGAATTGTTTTTAAAAGGAGAAATCAATTTTGCTTAAAACTATTCGAGATACACATGTGCCCCAAACATCTCAGTGTTTAAATGTACTCTGAATTAGTTTCCTTGTTAAAAAAAACTGCAGATTCCTTAAAGGGACCAGTCATGGTTTTTCCTGGAAGCTCCCCAGAACAGCTACCATCTTGGAGCTTACAGCCAAAGGTCAGACAAAGTTTAGTGTGAGGATATTCTACCTCTGCATCAGTGACAGAGAGAAAACATAATAACTACAACTACAGCTACTAGTTTAAAGAACCAGCATTCAAAATGTCTTGCAAGAGAACATCTACAAAGGAACTAGAGGAACATTAATAACAAGCAAGCACTTGTCAAAAAAGGGACTGCTGCTCTGAGTTGGCTACCATTTCCAATTTTAGTTAATGGAAGTTAGGTAGGAAAGAGTTTTGTATTCTTTTCTATTCAAAGTAGAGAAAGGCCCTGCTTGTTGTTTTTTGTTGTATATATGGATCAAGCTGTTCCCCACTTCTTGGTACCAAATATGGGATGTGGTCCTGGATGCTCTAAAGATCCAAGGCTCACTACAGACCTCTAGAATCTGATGTAGGATACACCATTTCCAATTCCTGTTAAGGTAGCTGCCTTAATGCAGTGCTGCGGGCAAACTAACTAGCTCTCCTGAGTGGCAGAGCTTATCAACCTAGGAGCACGAATGCAGCTGTCCTACTTCTGGTTTTGGAGGTTACCTGTAACAGCTTTCCAAAATGGAAGTTGCATAGCCAAATGTATTCACAAAGTGCTGTACCCAAGCTAATTAACCCTGCTTTTCACCAAGTGCCACATGCACCTGGTGATACAATGCATTGGCTGATTTAGACCAGTTTTCCAATTTCAGTGAAGAACTTGCATTTCTGAGATTCTTAATGCCACCAGGACACAGCCCAAAATTCTGGAAAATTGGGTTGACTGATTGCTTTATATATGATGGCTAGTCTGGTGTTGTGACAGACAGTGTCATCCTGTACAAGGGCTATGAGAAATAGCCCAGTAGGTCCCTTGTGAGACATGAAACTCTGCTGTTCTTTTATATTTCTCTGAACAGAGGCATTTACTCAGAGCTTCCTGATGCTTTCCTCAAAATGACCTCCGTGGAGCACGGGGGAGACTGCCCGTAGCTCTCACACCTCAGTGCTTCTAGTAGACTTCCTATAAGCAAAACTTGGCTCAGTTGGTTGATGGTTGCCACCAAATATGGGCACATTCTTTTCAGCTGACTCAGTTTAACCAATGGTGCCACATGTTCAGTGCAACTCAATTGCCCTTACTAATGCTGTGCCTACTGGTGCCATCAGCAAACTGGGTGTGGAGCTTCAAAAACCCTGAGGGCAGATTGCAACCAAAACAAGATGTGCAATGACAAGCTCCTACTCTTCCTAGCAGACTTACAGGAAACACCTGTAGACACCAGGCAATTGCAAACAGTAAATATACTGGCCAGCTTTTCTATTTCAGAGAGTTACTACAATTAAAATAAATGACACAATTACTATCTACACATACACTCTGATAGAGTCCTTCTCTCTGCTGTTAGTAAAGCAGCACTGAATAATGCTACATGTCAGAGTTTCTAGAGCAGATGCAAGTGCACAAATAGAATTGGTACAGCAAGGTGTCAGCTTCCAGCTAGATATCCTTTCCCACAAGAGTAAATGTGTGAGAAAGATAAACATAATTTGTTTAGGAGAGGCAGTGGCTGCCTCAGAGTCGCTTGTAACAGCATTGGGGGACACATGATGGAAGAAATCGTCACCTATCTGCCTTCATAGAGCTTCACAGAGCTGTAATTTAGTATCCTAGCATGAAAACAGTTAGGACTAGAAAGGGCCTTATATAGGTAGAGTATGCCAGCTACCGAGTAGGAGTTTTTGGCTGGCATTTAAGCTTTTGAAACTGGATTTACAGTAAGTTGTTTGCTTTTCTTTGCTCTGTGGTATGCAAGTCACACGAGCATTTGGCCCATACCTCTAAACATTGTCTGTGAGGATTAGCAAATAGGCAAATAAAATTGTGACAGATACAGATATTCCTTTTATTATAATAACAATAGTTAGCCTTTACATTGTATCTTACGTTTTTAAAGCATGGTGCATGCTAATTCATGTGTCTCCCTGAGTCAATGAGTAAGCATTACTTCAATTTTACAGGAAAGGAGACTGTAAAGGCAAAGGGCAAAGCTGCTGGGCCTAACTTTTAGATGCCTGGCCCCCAAAGTAGAATACAGAACCCAGTGCTAGGAAGAGTGCATGGGAGCATTAGCTGCATCAATTTGGGATCCAAAATACTGTAGCTAGGCATGCTGAGCAGGGAGTCACCCAGTGCTAATCGGTAGTAATACTAAGGACTGAGGTGTGTCTGAAATCCTGCCCATTTCTCTGGGTTAGGTGCCTGACCTAGGGTTGCAAGGAGGTACCTCTGCCTATTCAGGCTCTACAGCGCAGAATACTCTCCTAAGGATAGGTACCTACATCTTATCTTTGAGGAGCTAAGCAGTGCTCAAGTGACGATGGTGCTACCACTCCTCTGTAATTTATAAATTATATATGACTACCACTTGCCTTTTATATAACTGCCTAGAGGTTTAGATCTCTTGCTTGGGAGGTGACAAGTCTAGGTTCTGGGTCCTCCTCAGCCTGAGGGATTTCAAACCAAGTTTCTGAGAGGTTTCATCTATGTTGGGTGGGGGCAGTCTTCACCTTTCTGCTGAAGGTGTGCCACTATGTAGAAAAGAGATCAATTATATAAAGGCAAGTGGTAGCTCCACCATCATCTCAGCTTCTCTCAGCTCTTCAAAAGATAGGATGTAGGTAACTATACTCAGAGAAGGATTCTGTGCTGTTAGACTGAAATGGGCAATGGTGCCTCATTCCAGCCCTGGGTTAGGCACTTAGCCTGACTTAGTGGACTGGATCAGAGAGTATGACACTAGAGACTAGTTGGTAGGGCAATCACCAGGGAGGAGGAAATTTTGAGTCCTTGTTCCAAAGGCTGTTTATTCATTTTACATAATCCATTTTACATTGGATACAGTACAGACAAAATGCAGAACTCAGGACTCTCTCTTCCCAGGGTAGGTCCATAGCCATGAGGCTTCAGAGTCAGGCTTCCTCTCACTGGCTTGAATTCTTTAATCCACAGTGATACAAGCTTCAACAGGAGCACTATGCACTCTCCTGGGAAAAGACAGAGGCAGGTTTGAGCCCCTTCAGGCTGAAGAGGGCCTAGAACTGATGTCTCCCAATTCCTTAGCAGCTCAGCCTATGCAGAGGACTTTTTTTTTCCTGTTAACTCAGCATCTCTGGGCTTTTGTTTGTTTAAGGGGGATTGAGTCTGATAGAATGGTTTGATGGAACTGAACAGCACATATGAGAACTGTACCATGGTTTCAGCAAGCATATGCTTCTCAAGTAAATCCCAGGATGTCATTCTCCCGTTGTACTCAGCCTTGGTGAGGCCACGGTTGGAGTACTGAGTCCAGTTTTGGGCTCCACCATTCAAAAAGGATGTGGAGAAGCTTGAGAGAGTCCAGAGAAGAGCCACACACATGATCGGAGGTCAGGAAAACAGACCTTATGACAACAGGCTGAGAGCTATGGGACTGGGCTTTTCAGCCTGGAAAAGCACAGGCTCAGGGGCAATCTGGTGGCCACCTATAAGTTTATAAGGGGTGCTCACCAGGATCTGGGGGAATGTTTGCTCACCAGAGCGGCCCAAGGGATGACAAGGTCGAATGGTTATAAATTCCTCCAAGACCGTTTCAGGCTGGACATAAGGAAGAACTTCTTTACTGTCCGAGCCCCCAAGGTCTGGAATAACCTGCTATCAGAGGTGGTTCAAGCACCTACTTTGAATGCCTGTCACAGGACAGGGTCCCTAAGGATGGCTGTGTTACTCCTAAGGCCCCTTGACCATGCTAATTTGGCCCACTGGGCACCCTCTATTCTTACCCACCACGTCTTGATGGATTTATAGTATAGGGAGGTTGCCTTTCAGTCCTCTTGGACACGGTTTGATAGACTCTCTGAACCCCGTGGGTTCCCAGACCCCTTGTGGGTCCCGCTTCAAAATAGATGTCACCGGACACCCCAGCATTATGGGCTATATGCGTGGCTCCAACCGTCCCTTTACCATGCCCCAAGCCTTGCAGATGGCACCGACGTTGTTCTGTCTAGGCCTTGCTGTAACTGGCCCCCTTGTCCTCTCTCTCTGGGCTCTCCACAGCCTCATCACTGAGCCTCACTGGCGCCGGAATCTGTGCACCCAAATGCTGCGCCCTCTCTGGTGCCAGGGCCTGTGCACCCAAATGCCATGTCCTCTCTGGCGCCGGGGCCTGTGCACCCCAAATGCCACGCTCTCTCTGGTACTGGGGCCCCCACACTATAGCAGGGTCCCAATGAGGCCTCCTCCTTCCCCAATAGCCTCTCCCAAACCACCGGTCTTATAAACAGAAATCAACCTGCAAGCCCCAAGGCTATAACATAACGCAAGCTGCCGGGCTATAACATAATTCAAGCCACACATGGTGTACTCTGTCCCTCAACAGTACCAGAAGCTGCACTTGCAGTCAGGCCTCACCCCTTTGCTTCCTCTGGGAGAGCTCTTTCCCCCTTGGCTGGTGGCAGAGAACTACCCTCCTGGCCTCTGGCCTGGGGTTTATATACGAGCCAGGCCCTGCCCCTTCTGGTCAGCTGACCACTGGCAGGGGTGGGGCCACTAGCTCGTTCTGGCTGGCCCGGGGGCCAGCAGACTGACTGCTAGGGCTCTCTCTCTAAGAGCAGTTTCAGCCCTTAAAAGGAGCAGGACACCCTAGTGCCCTGCGACAATGCCTTCAAGAGAAATTTGGATGTTTATCTTGCTGGGATCCTATGACCCTAGCTGACTTCCTGCCCCTGGGGCAGGGGGCTGGACTTGATGATCTTCTGAGGTCCCTTCCAGCCCTAATGTCTATGAAATCTATGAAATATACAGTACTGTAATATCGTTTATGGCAAGTGTTAGGTCAATACATGAAACAACATTATGGGTAAGCTTGCAAATTGCAAGTGGGGAGCACATCCATCCATCCTACTTACTCCTGATTTAGCACTTCGTTTCTCTGTGGATGAATATGCCTGTGCCACCTGAAGATGTTCAAGTCACAGTAAACATATTGACAGTGCCTTAAATGATACATGCAGAATTATAACAGGCTGCCTAAAACCCACCTGTGTTCCCTGCTTATACACACGATCTGGCATAGCGTTCCCTTACATCAAGAGGAAAGGAGCAGGCAACATTGACCAGCAGAGACAAGAGTCATGACTGCCACTTGCTATATAGACATCAACCAGCAGACTGCCACCTCTCATCGAAAAACCGCTTTTTGTCCTCTACCATACCATTGACCACATCATTGGAATCAGCCAGAACTACCCTCTGGTAAAAAGAATAGGAAAAACTAGACAACAAAGCTGTTGAATAGAGCTGAAGAGGAATTAACTGCAGTGAGGAGTTAGCATCTGGCTCCAATTACAAATGGTATACATGGTGGAGCCTGAACAGATTGAAAGCGGGTCTCAGCAGATGCAACTTTCTCATTAAATCACGGGGCCTCTCCACAACTGACGAACATGTTTGTCAGGAGAAGCAAACCATACCATGCAAAACTTCTGAGCCCTCAGTATTAATATCTGAGCCCTTCTGAGCCCTCAGCATTTATATCAGGCTATATGGGTAGTTTACCCTTCCTGTGGGCCACACATTTACAATGTAACAATTTCCTATATTCCCAACAACTTCTGAGACTGAGCAAGCAGAAACTGCCTACACCTTCCTGAATAAGGTGGAGAACCATAGGACTACAGTGTCATAATACTGAAAAGAAATAAAAAGGGGTTGAGGGACTAATAATACATTTCAGATGAAACTAGTATCAGAGCAGGAGTGTACAGAAGGAAAGGTAGAAAAGGTACTGATAGGAGTGGACAATATATATTGCTAACATATAAAGTAATACCAGATCCAGATGAAAAAAGTGGAAGAGCATTAATGGATGAAGCTGTTGGGTGCCAAAGAGTCCTGAGGCTTCAACTAGAAGCAATAGCCATGTATATAGACAGAAGAAGTTACTGGGTGTTGAGAGAAGAGGCTAGAGAGCACAAATGGCACTTACTTAAGGAGAGCAAAAATACAAAGGGCCTGACATGCTGAAAGGATAGAATATGTGCGCTACTGAAAATCTAGTATATACACACAAACAGTTCCAAAGTATGTTTGGAAGTTCACTTGGCTCAGGCCTCTTTTAAAGGAACAGGTCTCCCTAGGGTTTGGGGGAATAAAAGTGACCTAGAGTTTCTGTAGAAGGTTCTGGGGGGCTATGTACATGGTGTTAACTTTGTTTACACCTAGGGTTGCCAACCTAAGACATTTTTTTACTGACAATCTGCAAGCTTTTTATTGAGTCAATTTTTTTTACTGATACATGTTTTTGTTGATATATGTTTGATATAATATAAATATAACTCTTCTTCCAGACTCTGCCTTATTGCCAGATCCTAGCTAGAAGGGATGAGTTGAAATTTAGGAGTTTAACTTCAACCCTAGTAAAAAAAAATAGTTGTCAGTAAAAAGTTTTCAGTAAAAGAATTTTGCAGCAATGGTTTTATACTGCACCCCTCCCCAACTCTAGCTAAGGACTCCCACACCCTGATTCTACCCACTGCACACTGCACCATGCTGCCTCCCACCAGCCTTACTCCTGCTGGCCCCACTCCTCCAGACCTCCAAAGAAGCCTACTTGCATCCTAGCAGTATTACAGACAGCCTGGGATAAAGCAATAGCAGTACATGGCTGAGAGAATGCTCCTTGGAGTGCTGCACTCCCACCTAGACACCAGGTGGTGCTACTGTGCAGTGCCTGTCAGAGATTTAATCAAGCTTCAGCTACTTAGTGTTTTTACTGATGACTAAAGTTTTGTTTTTTGTTTTTTTCAGACTTTACTGACAGCCATTTTGAGCCTGATCTTTTACTGAGAGCTGGCAACACTGGCAGCCCCAGTGCAACTACTTCCAGGTTAGTATGGACAAAAGTTTCCTTTCTGTATTGAGACACCAGTAGGGGAATTCAACCAACAGGAAAAGAACTGTGGACAAAGATCCTATTTGGCAGGTGGTACATGTGTGGTAGTGGCATAAGCACACAGGTTGTCTCTCCATACATGAGATGTACCTGAGAGTTAGTTTCTAGCCCTCAAGGCTGGTAAGTTATCTTTTTAAATTAAAGCCATGATAGTTCAGGAGCTGAGGCATAAAAGGAAAATTAAATATTGCAAGATTCATAAGCTGGTATCATGGAGTATGGTTGAAGCCAAATCTGTATATTTCAATCCAAGAAACATGCCATCGTGTCTGAAAGACAGAAAGGCAGCAGCGTGTCTTAGGCACTGGTACCCAGAGATTCCCTCATATTGGAGTAGGAGGAAACAGCAAAGACCTGATAACTGAATAAAGGAGAAAGTCCAAAGTGAGAGAGAGGCCTGAAGATTCGGAAGGATCTGTGCAGTTATTTTCATGGTGAGGACAAACTAATCTTGTGTCCTGTTTTTTTCTGAGGGTCCCAGAAATTTAATTCAAATGCCCTTGCTTTTCATATTATTATTCAAAATACTTATTTTTATATACATTACATAATGTTTCCTCAGTTCTGGGTAGAACTGCTGTATTTACCAGGGACAAACAGTCTCATGAAACTAGTGTTCAATGCAATGAAAAACATTTGGAGTGAAGAGAATGAAAGCAGTGTAGACCATCCAACATTTTCCTTTGCTTCAAATGAATGTTAATGACAATTGTGCATTTTTTATTGTAAACTCACTGAGAACACTAAGTGCAGAGGAAGAAATACTCTGTCCCTGTAAAATTATACAAGTATTACAGTTGAGTCAGAAGCTGACAGAAGGAACAGCTGCACCCTTTTATTGTTTGTGATCCTAAAATCTTAGATTTTGTGGTTGAAAACCAGGTCATCTTGGACAAGAAAATACCCTGGTAGCCCACAGCTACAGCTTTCAAAATGAAGTGAAACAGAGGAAAGAGGGTACCCATAATTTTGATAGCTAAATTCAAATATTGTATAAGATCCACTGCATCACCTTGCCACTATTTTAGAGACATAGAGTCACTTTCAGATAGCATTATACTTAATTTTGTCTGGTCCCCAGGGCTTTTAAACTTTGATTTCTTCTCCAGAGTATAGAAGCAATAGCTAACAACTGTTAGAGCCATACTTTAACTACCAATAGAGGTAAAAAAGACCTCTTTCTCCTCTTGTAAACACAACTTCATTATAATAAACCCCCACAGGACTAAGAGAAAAGTTAATTAAAAGAGCGTTAGGAGTTTTTGTGCGTGGTATCTTTTATTCAACCAACTGTATGGTTGGGGTAGATTTAGACAAGCTTTTGAGTATCACAGTACCCTTCCTCAGGTCTTGGGTCTCGAGGAAGGGTATTGTAATACCCCAAAGCTTATCTAAATCTGCATGCCCTAACCATGCAGTTGGTCCAATATACATACGAACATAAGAACTGCCATGTACTAGGGCAGACCCCAGTATTCTGTCACGCAATGACGGAGAGTAGATGCTGGAAGGGCAAGTGAACTGAGTATGACCACTGGGGGTTTTTCCATTGTTCCTCTCTCACTTGCAGCCTCCAGCATTTCGAGCCTAGGAAGTTCTGATTCAGAGGCTTTCCCCCTAATTCCCATGCTCAATAGCTACAGATGTATATTTCCTTCAAGAATTTTAGAATCTGGCTAAACTGTGACTTCCAGAACATCTTGTAGCAATGAGTTCCACATTTTGATTACAGTACATGCTGTGTGAAAAAAACTTCCTTTTGTTAGTTTTGAACTTACTACCTACTAGTTTAATTTTATGACCCCTAGTTCTTGTATTGTGAGAGATAGTAAATCATAAATCCCTAAATAATTAATCCCATTTAGTATTATATAATCTCTTATCATGTCCCCCCCTTGAGCACCATTTTCTAAACTGAATAGGCCTAGCCTCTTTAGTCTTGCCTCATATGAAAGCCCCTCCGTACCACTAATCATCCTTGTTGCTCTTTTCTGTCTAGTTCTTAAATATCCATTTTGAGACATGGGGACCAGAACTGGGCACACTATTCAAGGTGTGGACAGGCCATGGATTTATAAAGGGGCATAGTAATACTTTCTGTTTTGTTTACAATTACTTTATCAATAATTCCTAACATTCTGTTTGCCATTTGATGGCTGTTGAACACTGAGATGATATTTTTAGTGAATTGTTCACAATGACTCCTAGATCTCTTTCCTGTGTGGTAACAGCTAATGTAGAGCCATCATAGTGTAGATATAGTTTGGGTTATTTTTGCCAATGTACTTCACTTTACACTTAAAAGATAAATAAAAAGACAAGAAAAGATATCACCCACAAAAACTTCTTGCTTTTCACACATTTCCTAGACTATCACAACTACAACATCACTTCAGCACTATTAAAAGAGGGTATTTGATATAATAGAAGTCAATTTGCTGCATCATAATAATGAAAAAATCAGTTATTGCTGCTGGGATTATCGGAAGTCAAGGGTTGTTATGAACAGGGTTTGTTACAATGATCTTGACATACAGATTTAGTCAGTTGCTTCTTCTTGACAGAAACAAAATGAAAACTGAAGGGTAGGTACCTTGTAGCCACAAGTACTCTCTTAGCACTGTAGAGGCAACCAGATGAGATCTGTAGATAATTCAATATATAATGTAGGTGCACACAAACATTCATGTGGAGGAAGAAAGGGAAACCTCTTTCAAAGGGTTTTAAAGCACATGGACTGTTGGGGTTACTAAAGTAGTAAGACATTTTAGATCTAGACATCTAATCCAGAGATACTCTAGTTTTGGAATAGCCATCCCTCTTCTTGCCCCAGTGCAGCATTGTTGTCTCTCTCAACTGCAGCTGACAACAGCTGTTACACAGACCATGGCTAGGCTGGGCTGGGCCAGGCCATAGCACTTTGTCACCATAACAGGAACAAAAAACTCTACAGGTAGTATACAAGGTTTATTGCTGAGGTGTCCATACAATTAGCACAGTTCCAGATGTTTAAAGAGAGAAGATGCTGTAAATACTACTATAAACAGGTAGAGTTCAAGGAGGAATGTGTTGATAGGCACTCTAAAACACAGCCCACACTAAAACACATCTTTTTGAACTGCAACCAAACACACCACCCACCAACTTTCCAGCTTGTCCCTTCCCAAACTCAGAGCTTTGCCTGGCTTCCAAACTTTTGTTTATTTAACCAATACAAGATTTCTGAATGGTTTTTCCCTCTGTTCTGAGAAATATATACAACTTGTCAGCTTTCACCCAAATGAATTAGTGACGTCTCCACAGGCACACACAGTCTTATTTCACTGTTTATTAATCTCTTGTCCTTCCACAGAGGTTAGACACCTCCTGGCCCCTGGAACAACTGGTAGCATCTCCTACTCTGTCCAAAAAGGGTAGGGAATAATATTGCTTGGGATAACTTAAATGCCTGAAGAAGGGTGTTTGTGCCCAAAAGTTGGCAAAGAACAATTTTTCCAACTATTTAGTCAGTCTAATAAAATATATCATATCTACCCAAAGAGCCTTGTTTGCCTGCCTACAGCAGCTTTAATATAATGATACTGAAGCATTGCAAGCATTAACCGAGTCTTACAACTCCAGGCACACAGTGAGGCAAGTAAGTATTATCTCTGCTTTGGAGGTAACTGAACTGAGGCACACAGTAAGAAGCCAGCTTTCCAAAAAAACCTTGGATGTGCACACGTAAGTGAGTTGGGAGTCAGAAATACCTTACAGCCCGTGTGTCCGCCAACTGGCTAGACCACACTCCCTTTTTAAACAAAATAGCTTTCTGTTGATTTAGATGCCTTTTCCCAAAAAAGATTACAATATAGTCATTAAAATTATCTAAAAATTAAAAATATTTTAAACACTCTAACAGGCACTACTGCTGTAAAAACACCTTTGGGTTAAATTCCGCTGTCACTGGGTGCATCTACACATGTGATTAATGTGCACAAATACACTCCAGAGCTTACTGCTCTGAAGTTTTTTGCTCCCTGGCATGCCGTTTGAACATGTTCCCAGGAGCAACAATCTCTGAAGCATGTTGCCCTGGAGTTTATTAATGTGCTCAGCACATGCAGCTGCCCCATTGGAACAGCCCTGGCTGGCAGAGGACCCAGGGAGTCAGCCTGGCAGCCCAGGGCTGCTCCAATGGGGCTCCATGTGCTGTGGAGTGCCTGGCTGGGGCACGAAGGTGTTTCAGCATGGGAGCTGCCTGCTGGATAGCCCTGCTCTGACCTACCCTGTGCCCCAGCCAGCTGGGGCAGTGTTTATATGTGTACTACTGCACATGGAAAAAAAAGTCTGCAGTAGGCTAGGACTTGTATTTACAAGTCCTAACCTGTTGTGGAGTTTATTAGTTTTGTGTGCCCTAATAGGGGCACACGTGTGGACACTGAGACATTTACTGCACAGTTAATTAGCCAACTACACAGCAGTTGTTTCCAGTAGACATGCCCACTGACACAAACATAAGTCTCAGGTAACTACTTTGAAGGAAACTAATACCACTGACGTAACTGAAAGCAGAACTTGGCCAGTGCAGTAGAAAACTTCATTTTGTAAAGAATCTTTCATGCAAAGACTATTTTTAACTATGTTATTAAGGTTTTCTAACCCAAGCTAGTGAGAAATAGATATTGGAAAAGCTGCTTTCAAAAAAGATTTGAAGTTAGATGGGAGTTTCAGGGGTGACAAATGCAAGGAAGATGCTTCACATTATGTGAGCTGCAGAACAGGGAAGTCTTATGCTAACAGGCAGAGTTATTGAAGAAACAAAAAAGGAGGAGAACAGCAGAGGGGTCAGGGAGTGACTTGAAGAGTGCTCTTATCTGAGGCTGTACTGCTATATTCCCTCCAGGCTACACATGGTGCCATGCAACCAGATAATCTGTCCTGGAATTCATCATGAGAGACGCATAAAAATGGGAAAGGATGCAACTCAAGGGTCAGAGTGTTAGTAAGTATGCAACATTAAGTATAAAGTTTTAAAAACAAGGTAGGTGTTTTTAAAATAGGTCTGAACAGGGTTGCAGTAGAGCTGAGAGAAGTGGAGTGCAGTAGAGCACTGGCCAGGCCCACTGATTTCAGCTGGAGTTCTGGGTTCTCAGAACCTCAGAACATCAGGGCTAGGGACAGACATTCAAAAAGCCTTAGCCTGAATTGATTCAATCTTTGCAGGTTAGTATAACCTGGCTAGGCTGAATCAGTTTGTAACTGTGCAGACATACCAGAAATGCAGGCACATGCCTGCAGTGGCTCAGGCTAGAAGCCGGGGGTGGGGGGCACTAGAGCAGCATTCCCTTCCCTTCCATAGTACTGAGCTGAGGGGAGGTTGTGGCCAGGCCCTGGCAAGACACTCTGATTAGGGAGGGGTCCCCCACTACCAGCCCAGCAGGGAATTGATAACACAGTGTTTATCACCCCATTAAGAAAACAACAGAGCTATTACCAGCTACCTTTTGGTTCTGCCTTTGCCCCATCTGCCACAGCACAGACTGTAGCCAGCATGTGGTCTGCTAGCTAATGCTGAGAGGTGTCTGTGTAAGGCAGAGGGGATGGGGCAATCCCTGCTTAGCAGGAAGTGGAGGGTGGGGGAGCAGGGGGAAGCCAGGCAGATGCCCACAGTCTCTGCTGAGCTCCAGGGAGGGAGAAGAGGGGAGGAGCCAGCTCTGCTGTGGAGCAGAGAGCCCCGCCCAGCCCAGAGAGCATGCCAGGATGGTGGGGGAGTCTGGTTTAACTTAAACCAGCAAGGTACCTGGAACAGACATTGCATAAACTGGTTTGACCCAAATCAGTTAAGGCTGATACTGCATTCTACCAGGTTTATCTCAAACTGGTTTCAATCATTTTCAAACTGGTTTATGTGCATTGAACATCTGTTCTGTTACAGGTTTAAACCAGTTTCTGATCACTTAAACTGGTTTATGTGTATGTCTGTCCGTAACCCAGGTGTCAAACTGGCCACCCAAAATTAACGGTCAGTTTTGAAAATGCATGGCTAACACCTTTAGACCTGTGACTCTCAACCAGAGTTCCACAGCACCCTGGGAAGCCTTGAGATCCTTTTAAGGGGTACCATGCAATGTTAGTACTATTAGGTGTACCAACATGATTCACAAGATAAACCCAGAGATTTCAAATAGGAATCCAGAGTGTCAAACACATTCCAACCTGTTGTGCTCTTTTGGAGTTCTTTGTAACAGATTAATTGCCCTCTTCTTTTTCTGTATTAAAAAAAACAAGTGAAAACTAAGACCTAGAATTTTCTGTAGGGTGCTTCAAGTCCAACACTGGGTGCCTTGAGTCCAAGGAGGTTGAGAATCACTGCTTTAGACTTATTTTGGAGCATTGTTGATTTTGTGCTAGGTATTTAATGACTTCTCTAGATAACAATTCTAACCCCTAGAGAATGGGAGCCAGCAGCTTTGGAATTCTAATCTAGTTTCCTAATCTAATCTCATCTAATCTAGGTTTCCTCTGGAGCTGAGAGAGTCACTTATCCTCTGTTTCTCAGTTAATGCACCTATAAAATAATTCATTTAACAATCCCCCAGAAAGGTAGAAATTCACATTTGTAAAATCTTTGATGAAATATGCTATAAGTAATATCAACTTCACTTACATTTTCCAGATGGCTATTTTAAGCCCTCAGATATCCCTTTATTGACAGAAAGACTGGAACTTGAATGAGGAGTAAACTTCCTCACCTTGGAAGTGGGGCTTCCAGATTAAAATTGAAGTAGTGGGGACCTACATGTAGGAGAAGCTTGCACTGCCACTGACTGTGTGCATGGGTATATGGAGGACTTCATTCCCCAGGGCTGTTAGACCAGCACTTCTCAGGACCACAATATTCATTTTAAAAATTAAGTGTGAACAAAAAGTAGCGGGAGGAAAAAAAAACAAGTCCTACCTTTCACCTTCTATAAAGTATGACAGACCATTTTAAGAAGCTAAGGGGAAGCTGCTTAGTGTAAGGAGGGGAAGTTTTTTAGCTGGATATTTTCATTTCATGTTAAGTTTTCTTTCCCATGAGCTGCAAGAAGAAAAGGCTTCTCTGAAGTCTTCAGCTTCAACCTGTGAGAATCTACAGACTAACATTGTGGCCTGTTTTTTTTTCTGAACACTATTGTGTGTAATATGAACCTGCAGGATTGCATAGTGGCCCCACTGTTTAACTGGAGATAAACACTTCAGAAAAGATCATGTTCTTAGAGGAAGATCTTTGTTGTCCCAGACCCTGGTAGATATTGGCAGAATAAATGTTTGACTACACCAGTGTTTCCCAACCTTTTCCAGCCCAAGGCACACTTATATTAATAAAAATTTTCTGTGGCACACAACCACCCTCCTCCCTGATACATTTCATTTATTAGTTTTATCTAATGTATGACTTTTTTTCCAAAATTCCACAGCACATCTGTTCATTTCTGATGACACACCATTGTGCTGTGGCAGACTGGCTGGGAAACACTGGACTACACTACAGAGTTTTGCTGTAAGGTAGGGATGAAATCTCACACCCCTAGCCAACACTGCCATGCCAGCAAACCCCTTGTGTAGACAGAACTGTGGCAGCAGATGAGAGTTTCTATCAGCTTAGCTATGCTGTTCATGAAGGTGCAGGATGTATTCTAGCAGAAAAACTGTTGGCTTTTGCAGAATTTATGCTACGGAGCTCTGCTAGCAAAGCTGTGGTGGCAGAGCCTCTGTAGTATAGATAAATCCTAGATTACTAGAATTTAAGAAAAAATAAGAAAAAAATATGTACGTTGGACAAGTCAGACACATACTAACTATAGGTTTGAAATTTTAGGGAAGCCTGGAATATGGATTCAAGCAGATGATTAAAAAAATGACCTGAGTTTGAATGAGAAAACATGATATCTATCAGAAATATATTTCGGGATGGCTGAGTTTGCAACCCGGTAACTGTTGTTACAGAAAGCAATTGCAAAGAATGGAAGGCTTGCAGAATCAGGCCCCTAGTCAATACTATTGCTTCAGCTCAATATATGATAGCTCCTCACAGTATCTTTCCAGTGCTTTGCCCAGTCTATTTTTAAAGGTCCCTGAGGATGGAGCTTCCACTACACTTGGATAACTATTCCAAAACATAAAAGATCTCACTGCCAGAAAACATTCCTGTTTTTTGACCTACATCTTCCCTTGTTTAATTTTCTTCTATTACTCCTGGCTACATCCTAATTGTATTCTTTCCCCACACCCTACCACACCTGCACACACTGATTTGGTGTATAGTTTGCCAGTTCATATACCTGTGCCTTATTTCCTCATCTGGTGGCACCACGGGCAGATCTATAATTTTGTATAAGGCGGGTGTGGGAGCAGTGACCAGTGCTCCAGGGGTGGCAGCACCCCCACTCCTAGCCTCTCCCTCCCAATGGGGCAGGCAGATGCCACCATGGGAGCTGCAGCTGGGGTTTTTTTTTTAGGTCCCTGAGTCAAGTAAGAATTCTGTCCCTTCCACCCTTCCATTCTCAGCATCCCTTCCCTTTCCTTCCAGTAGCACATCCCCTCCCCCTCATCTCCTACCTGCTCACTGCTCCCAGAAGACCCAGGGGAGTGGGGAGCTCTGGAGCCATGCCTGCCACACTCTAGTTTAGCTGCACAAGGAGCTGGGCTTAGCCAGTTACAGTGGCAGCAGCAATTGTAGGTAGGTTTCCACTCCCCAAGCCTGCTCCCAGGCAGACAGGTGGCACATCTACATGTGCAATTAATGTTCAGCAATAAACACCAGTGCGTATCACACCTGAGTTTATTGCCCCTGAGTGCTGCATTTGAATGTATGCCCAGGACCACCGCATGTTGAGACAGGTCAGAGCAGGCTTGGTTGGCAGCAGCCCCTGGGGTTTGGCCTGCCAGTCCAGGGCTGCTCTGACCTGGCTCAGTGTGCTGTCGAAGGGCTGGCTGGGGCACAAGGGTGCTTCAGTGCAGGGCTAGCCAGCAGACAGCATCTATACATGCATTGCTGCAGATTAAAAAACTCCGCCACAGGATATTACTTGTATTTACAAGTACTAACTTGCAGTGGAGTTAATTAGTTTACTCCATCCTAATAGCATTGCATGTGTAGACACCAGACATTTACTACAGAGCCAATTAGGTAACACCGCAGTAAACGTCTTGAGTCATACCCAGGGAGGAGGAACCTGCCTACTGCAGTTGTTGTCCCTGGCTGAGCCCTGCTCCCCACACAGCCAGGCTGGAGCAGGGTAGGAATGGCTCTGGAGCTCCCCTCACCCCTGCGTTAGCCAGGGACAGTAACAGCAGTGGGTGGGTTTCTCTTCTCTTCTGGATTCCCTGAAGGAGGGCCCTCCTGAAACTGAGCTGAGTGGGCTGAGACCGTCCTCTTTTTCTCCTGATTAAAGCTGTCAGGCAAGTGCAGGTGTCAGTAAAATAGTTACACGGAGGCTTGTCTTCAACCTTTACAGCTGTGAGGACTAAAAATGTCTTTAACAAAGCTGACAAGAGGGGAGTTCCCCAGCCTGTAGGTATGGTGCCGGTTGTTCCTCCCCAGGTGCATCACCTTGCACTTGTCTGTGTTGAACCCCATCCTGTTCTCCTCTGCCCATCCTTGTAACCTGTCAAGGTCCGACTGTAGCCTGTTGCTCCCTTCTATTGTGCCCACATCCCCCCACATCTTGGTATCATCAGCAAATTTGAACAGGGTGCTTTGCACCCCCTCATCCAAATCACTGATGAAGATGTTGAACAGGGCGGGCCCGAGGACCGAGCCCTGCGGGACCCCACTGCCCACGTCCTTCCAGGCCAAGAAGGACCCATCCACTACCACCCTCTGGGTGCGGCTCTCTAGCCAGTTGGCGACCCATTGGACTGTGTGGGTGTCTACGCCACAGTCCCCCAGTTTCCTAATGAGAACGGGGTGAGAGACAGTGTCGAAAGCCTTCCGGAAGTCCAGGAAAACTATATCCACTGCTACCCCTGCATCTGATTGTAGAAGGCCACCAGGTTGGTCTGACATGACCTGCTGCTGATGAACCCGTGCTGGTTGCCCCTGAGCATGCATTTCCCTGCTGGCCCCTCCTGGATGTGTGCCAGAATAATTTTCTCGAACAGCTTGCCCAGGATTGAGGTAAGACTGACTGGCCTATAGTTTCCCGGGTCCTCCTTCCTCCCCTTTTTGAAGATGGGAACCACGAATATGTTGAACTTCTGTTTTGTGCGCCAAACTTCTGCTCTGTTACAGGTATAGACTAGTTTCCGACTGCTTACGTTGGTAAAAGTGTAATGTCTGTACCTGGCTTATGTGTTGACATGAGTGATGTCACTGATTCAGAAGGGGGTACTCTTTTTCACTGAGTCAAGGCAGATGGTTCAGTCAGTACAATGTGTGAGGCACCATGCAACTTGAATGTTTTCTTACATGAGATGTAAAACTGACATTTTATCTAATGCAAGACATCTAAGGCCGTGTATAGACAAAACGAGGGGCATGTGTGCACGACACTTTAAAGCGGGTTAAATGCTTTTGCACGACTTTAATGGTGTTGTATTTTGCATGTGTTGGCAGCGTATTGCGCAGTAATTCCAGCTGCTGTAGCAAACTCATTAGCGTAATGCATCTTAAATGACTTAGCATGCAGCAAACTGCCCTACAGCCGTAGAGTGAAGCACCAGGCTCCATGCAGCTCAGGGGCTCTGCAGGAAGCCCGTGCAGGCAGCCTGGCAGCAGCCCAGGAAGGCAGGCTCTGCCCAAGATCTCTTTTTTTTCCCCTGGAGCCTGCCTGCCTGCCTGAGCTGCACGGGGGGCCGGTGCTTCCCTCCACAGCTGTGGTGCCCCCTGGGACTGCCTGAGCCGGGTGCCTGCAGGCCCTGCCTGCGGGCAGGGGGGGAGGGGGAGGGAGGGGCCGCCACTGCTGTGGAGGGAAGCACCAGCCCCCCCTGTAGCCCAGGGCCCAGTCTGCCCACCAGGAGCTTACCCTTCTCTCGCTGCCATCAGAGAAGCAGGTAAGTTTGGGTGTGTGCATCACACAGGGGTTTAAAGGGCCCCAAATTGAAGCAGTGGTTTCAAAAACCCACCACTTCAATTTAGGGCCCCCATTTCATCTACACAGACCCTAAGATCTCAGGACAGGTTCATAGGAGCAGTAATGTTATCTCAAGTGTCCCAGCTAAATTTTAAAGTTGGAGTTCTATTCTGACTACTTAAATTTCTTCTTCAAATATATATGCTTAATCTGCCTTTAAAAACTTTCAGTGCTGGAGATTCCACAACCACTGTAAGTGACCTTGTCCAGTGCTTAACCACCTAGTGCTATGTCCTATGGAACAGTTTCAACAGTACAGCACTAGGAAAAGATTCTTGACCATGTCATAGT
>NW_005841916.1:2584405-2654335 GCF_000455745.1 Alligator sinensis | reverse complement strand
GGAAAGTTTGTCAGAATTCATTCTGCCCATTTAGATCACCTTTTCAAGGTAATCAAAGTACTTACATTAAACAAATAGTATTGCAAAGGCAACTATTATCCCAAACAGCTCTCATGCTTTAATCAGCACAACTCTAGAGTTAACTCTTTCACTGCCTCATAACATTGATAAGAACAACCACACAGTTGCTGTCCAAGAATAGTCTCTATAAGAGCCACAATGCTACTCCTTAAACAGCAATGGTGTTGCTGACCTGTTTCTAAAATGGCAGACTACTGCCCAAGGGACATGACCCAAAATGTAGTGCCCTTGGAAAATATTAGTGCACTTCCTTCAGAAGACATGCACCACCATGAGGCTAAAGCTACATTAATCTTTTTCTTTGTTTAGTAGAGGCTGACCTACAGTGACTGCAAGCTAAATTTGCACAAGGCCAAATTCTTCTCAGTTACACCCATGAAACTCTTCTAATAAGGTTATATACCTGTAACCAAGAAGAATATGATCCAGGCTTTTGTTAAGAAGACAAATCTTCATTTGCCATATCAAAACAGGCAATACTATTGAAGCCCTGCTGGCAGCATCAATGCTTCACTTGACTACCTGTGCTGACAGTAGGATTTTACACAGAAGTAGGCTGGAGATGTTTTTAATATTACAGAGATGAGGACATTTTAAGCCATACACTGGCAGAGCTAAAACCAGAGACCCAAAAGTTTCTAGTTCCCTCCCTTGTCTGCTTTCTCCTTCATAAGAGCTCTTCATGGACAACCTGGACAAAATGCAGTGATAGACTGTGGTCAATTGTTCAAGGGATCTAGGTTTAATGCAGCTGTGCATCAAGAACAAAAAGATCTGCAACTTCTCCAATGCTTAGCTGATAGAGTACAGAACTGGTGTGCTCTGTGGTAGGCCTTTCAGGCTCTTCATCCTAATGGCAGAGATGGTGATTGCCAGCACTAAAAAAAAACTAAGTTGCTGACTTGCCCCCAAATGATAACCACTTCTATCAGATGTCTGGCAGGAGGGTTTTTTCAAAAATATTTCGAAGCGAAACAGCAGGGGTTGACTTACCTTGTGTGACTTCACTGCTTTATGAATGAGTGGGTGTATATGTGGTGGGGAGGGGGTGTGCAGCTATAATCTCATCTGTTGTGCAATTCCATAGCATGTTTTACAAGCAAAGATGGGCTTGGACACACAGTAGTAATATTAACCTCCTCAACCCAGGATCTGAGAGACCAAATTCAACATGTGTAAAATGTTCTGGAAGATGAAATGTGCCGTAGATACTAAAAAAAGAAAACCTGAAAAGACACACAATTTTTTTCGTATTGAAAGATCCACTGTGCCTCAGAAGAACACAGATTTAAGGTGGGAAAAGAGAAGAAACTCAGAGTAAAGGGATGAAATCAAGAGGTTAAACATTAGGTAGCACTTTCTGATAGTGAGATCTACCAGGCCATGTGGTTGTGCCAAAGGAAATGGAATCCCTGTTACTTGTGATGCTTCAAATACTCAAATAACTGTTATGCACGTAGAAAAAACATCATGTTTGTTTTTGTATGTGTGCACAACCAAGCACAAGCTGTGGTGGGATAGACTTGATGTGACCTAATATCTCACAGATTTCATAGACATTCGGGCTGGAAGGGACCCCAGAAGATCATCGAGTCCAGGCCCCTGCCCCAAGGGCAGGAAGTCAGCAGGGATCATAGGATCCCAGCAAGATAAGCATCCAAATGTGTCTTGAAGGCGTTCAAAGTGGGTGCTTGAAGTGCCGTCGGCGGCAGTCTATTCCAAACCTTGGGGGCTTGGACAGTGAAGAAATTCTTTCTTATGTCCAGCCTGAATCGGTCACGGCGGAGTTTGTGACCGTTCAATCTTGTCATCCCTCGGGGTGCTCTGGTGAACAGACGTTCTGCCAGATCCTGATGAGCACCTCTGATAAACTTATAGGTGGCCACCAGCTCACCCCTGAGCCTGCGCTTTTCCAGACTGAAGAGTCCCATAGCTGTCAGCTTCTCATCATAAGGTCTGTTTTCCTGACCTCTGATCATGCGTGTGCCTCTCCTCTGCACCCTCTCAAGATTCTCCACATCCTTTTTGAATTGTGGAGACCAAAACTGGATGCAGTACTCCAGCTGCGGCCTCAGCAAGGCTGAGTACAAGGGGAGAATGATGTCTCAGGATTTGCTTGAGAAGCATCTATGGATGCAAGCCAGCATTTTGCTCGCTTTACTAGCCGCACCATCACATTGAAGGCTCATGTTCATCTTGTGGTCATGATTGACCCCCAAGTCCCTTTCATCTGTAGTGCTAACCAGTGTAGTACTGCCAAGCCTATAAGCATACTACAGGTTTTTTCTCCCAAGGTGGAGAACCTTGCATTTTTTGGTGTTGAACACCATCAGGTTCTCATCCGCCCATTTCATGAGTCTGTCAAGATCTGCCTGGATCACCCTCCTGTCCTCAGGTGTGGATGCTTTACCCCAGAGTTTGGTGTCATCGACAAACTTGGCCAGTTTGCTTCTGACACCAGTGTTCACATCATTGATGAAGATGTTAAATAGCATAGGCCCTAGGACAGAGCCTTGAGGGACCTCACTGGTGACCGCACACAAAGATGACTGGCTTCCGTCAACCACCACCCTCTGGGTCTGACCATGGAGCTAATTCTCCAGCCAGTGGATTGTGGTGAGGTTGAGGCCGCAGTTAGCCAGTTTAGCCAAGAGGTGATTATGGGATACCAGATCGAAGGCTTTTTTAAAGTCAAGATATACAACATCAATCTCTTCCCCCTTGTCCAGGTGATAGGTCACCTGGTCATAAAAGGAAATGAGATTGGTCAAACAAGACCTACCCACAACAAACTCATGCCGGGTATCCCTCAGGATACTGCCTTCAACTAGTCTGTTAAAGATGGCCTCTTTGTCTGTTCCAGCTCTAATTCACTCTTATAGCAGCATGTAACTTTCTGTACAATAGCTACTTTTTAAATTACATTTTCTTTTAGTCCTTGCATTTCAAGAATGTCTGACTTGATGCATCAGCTGAGCATCCTCACAGCCTGTAAGCCATAGCTGAATAAAAAACTATCTTTTTTGTTGGTTTATGAAGCCGACCAGCAAATTTTACTGAGGAAACCCTTTCTTAGAGACATTCCAGGATGCTGCACGCTGAAAGATGATAAAAAAACCTAACAGTTACCTAAACACAGTTCTGCCTGACTTCACACTAAACACAGCTATCTACCTCTCTTTAAAAAAAGTTAATGAGCCAAGCTTAGCTCTGCCAAATCTGATAGCCTCTCTGAAAAGATTTGATCTGCAACCCCTACTACAGTCCATCTTGGCTTGGTTTGAGCACCCCTGCATAGGCTGCTGAGGACTTCCTGTTTACTGACCATCAGCCCTCATGTTATCACAGCACATGCAGGGTCTGGAATAGCACCTGAGCGTTACCAGTGTCCCTAAACTAAACTGCAGTAACTTTAAAGAAAAATAAGAGTGGTGCCTAAGGAACGCACTGCACTGGTGTCATTGTAAACCTAGAGCTGCAAACTAACACAGAGCTTATTTCCCCAAAAAGAATAGAAAAAAGTATTTAGCAAGACCCATATTTAGCGGAGAGAGAGGTCAGAAGCTCTCTTAAGCTATCTTTCATCATTTCCGGTTTCACTGATGGTTGCAACCTTTTGTTACATCTGAACCTCTTATGCTGCACGTAACAATAAATATTCTGCCTTTGTCTAGAATTTTTCCTCTGGGGCTCTAGTGAAACCAGCCCGATGAGCTAGGAAAGCATCATCTTCCCTGTTTCATACAAATGGGGACAGAGGCACAGAGGTGAAATGCTGTGGCCAAGGTCATGCTGCCAGTCAGTGACAGGGCTTGGAATACAATCCAGCACTCCTAATCTATCTTTTCCTATTCCTGCCACCAGACCATGCTTCATCCTTTCCTCAGCACCAGATGTGGGGCATGAAGAAAGGTGCAAGAAGCTTTTATGGGCCTTGATGTGAATTTCTTTACCAGGTATCTTCTGTTTCCTGAGTCAAAAATCACTAATATTGATAATGAAAGTGAGAGCATAAGATCCACATGACATGGAGGAGCTGCTGGGGTCTGAAATAATAAGGGACAATTTAGAGGGACAACAGGGACTATCCCCATGAAGCCTGCAGCTGTTGCGCTACTTGTTAACTTCTCATGGGGTGTCTAGTTTTATGGAAAAGTTTTTCAATTCTATTAAAATAATGCAAGCCCTTGAACTTTACTGCTTTCCCCGCTTCAAGAGGAAAGGGCTCAAAAATAAATGTCACTCCTTCCCTTCTGCTCCCCGCCACATTTTTTCTCCCCAAAGCACAGAGCAAACCCTTCCAAAGTTCCAAGGGGCACTACTGCCAGGGAGCAGTGCCCCTACTAACTCAGCAAAATGAAATTTGGAGCTGCCCTTGCTAGAAACTGTCATGTGAGGTGGAGCAAATGCCGACTCTGTGATCTTTTTTGTTGGCAGCAAGTAAATCAGCAAAGCAACACACAGCTACTGAAATAAAAGTTTTTACCTCCATGTTCTGCATGTGAGAGGTGTCCTCAGGGCAGCCTTTCTTCCCCACCCCTCTCCCTCTTATCTTTGGAAAAATTCGGCCCAGCCAGAGCAAGAGCACACCGCTGCAGTGCGGAGCGTACGGTATCCAAGCCCCAACTCAGCTTGAGAACTTGCAGAGCCCAGTGAGTGGCCCTGCACTGTGAACAAGGAAGGAGGGAGGGTGGGTGAGAGGAAGGGAGGGTGGGGAGTGGAGGGGGAGGCAAAGCAATCAGGGTTTAAATTTAGACACAAATCTAAACAGATACTGTCCTTCCCAAAGTGCCGGGCTTGAAAGAGCAAGTCAGAATGAGCAGTAAACTCTCCTGCTGTATTCACATGGGGAGACCATGGGTGCATTTCCCCTGTATCCCTGCCTTTCTTTCTCTTTTCTCCCTAATCCTAACACCTTCCTTCCCCATAACCCTGCCTTATTATTTTTCTTGTGTTTTCCCTTCTTTCCCCTCTGCTTGCAGTGGCTGTCTCCTGTCTTTCTTGGGTCTGTCTGCCTCCTGCATTTCTGTCTCTAATTTGGCTCTCTTCTTTCTCACTGGATTTGTATGGCTGCAGTTTTTCCTTTTCCCTCTCTCTCTCCTCCTCCCTCAAGCTCTTACCTTTTAATGGACAGCATGGGGCATTGGGGGTGGCGGGGTGGGGAAAGAGATTTGGAGAGGCCAGAGGAACAGAAGACAAGCAAATCTCAGATTATGACTTTATTTCTGTTTGTACAGCACCTAACACAATGGGATACTGGTCCATGATTGGTCTCTATAGAAGCTTCAGTTTCACAAATAATCAACAACTGTAATTTGTAGTGGAGAATTCTCCCCACCCCCTTAGGACTCCACTATATAAGCATGGAAAAAGATGGCTCCACTGGAAGATTAAAATTGTTGAGGGTGAAAAAGAAGTAAGTTTTTCCACTTTCCACTTTCAGCTCTTTTTACCCTATCTAGGCTTGATGCTACTTCTTTCTCAGAAAGTACTTGAGCACTGAAAACGAAAGCTTCGGTTGTAGTAAAGCTTTTTTAATGTTAGATGTACAGGATTTGCTTGGGAAAAAATTAAACTGCAAGAGACTTTAGTTCAGCTTTCTCGTTCCATTCAGACCAAGCAAGCACAACAGAACAGAGTCCGTGATCTCCTGCCTAACCATCAGGCACATGCTTCCTCAAGAACGTGAATTCCCACCTCCCAAGAACAAGGAGAGAGTTTGGAAGCACCTCCTTTGTCTACTGCTGAGTCCCTTTCCTCAGTTACAGCTGGGAAGGGACACGGTCCTTTAAACTGTTTCCTATCTGTCTCTGGGGCAGGGGAGAATTAAATTAATTTCTGAAAGAGATGCTCACTTTTCTGCTGCTGTCTTCCCAAGCCCCTACTGGTTATGGAAACAAATGAACAAAAAAGAGGTGGGATCAGGATTTAAACTTGAACCTCCTCAGGACAGTGGTGGTATTAGTTACCTTAATAAGCATAGCTATATGGATCAATAACATACCATTTTAGGACTTTCTTAATTTGAGCCTTCAAGTCACGGCACTTCAGTATATGATGACCTCCCACTGTCCTGTCAGGGAGCAACTGGCCAACAAGGATTAGTATTTTAAACCCTAGATACACATGTGATCAAATACTCATCATTTTGAAACCAACCCAAACCATCTAGCAATATACTAGCAGCTGATCAAAGTACAGGACAGGTGCCCTGTACAAAATGACCAGTTAGTGACTGGAGACTACCAATTTACCAGCTGCCCTGCTGTATGACAAGGTATGGGGCATTACCTGTTTCTTTATGAATAAGTAATTCAACTACTTTATGGATAAGCAGTTACACTGCTTCCTCTTTCCCATGTATAGGGAACTGGGGATTGGTGGAATTACTAAAACGATTGCTGAAGTCGGAGAAAGGAGTGTCTATGGGACAATGTCTTCTCCCACAGAAAGAGCTGAATTGGGTTGCATCCTAAATAGGGGAATTTTTCTGATGGTGTTAAAATATTTTAGTTTCTTCATACAAAGAAAACTAAATTACTTTCTACTTCAAGGATAAATAGAGGGGTAGGATGGAAGCTTTCCTAAGACTGGCTTTTTGCTGGTGAAACAACCCATTAGCTTCTATTTCTCCATTGTAAACAACTTATCAATGCCACAAATGGAAGTGTCAGCAAAGAGACCAAGAATTGAAAAGAACATTGAGATACTGAGACCCATTCCCCACTCTTATCCCTGGAAGAGGTCCCTACAGGCTGATGGAACCAGTGACAAGGGAGAGGGAACATTTTTGCCATCAGAGTCAAACCTATTCCGGGGATAGACTCCATCCACTGGAGATTTCAGTGGGGTATTTTTCAAGTGTGGGATGCCTGCAACAGTTCTTCAGAAATGCACCTCACCAAAGATTGCTCCATTCTGTTGCACCTCTGTTTCAGCATCATTGTTTTCTGCTCTGAGAAGGGGGATATACTGCAAGTATTACTTGCAAGCCAGGGAGCGGAAGTTCCTTGTAGAGGCTTATGAAAAAGGAAACTGCTAGGCAAGAGATAATATCATTTTACTCATATTATGAACATGAAGGCTGCTGCAGCTGCCCAGTTTCATGCCTTCACTTGTTTTGACTTCTGTATTTATTCCTGCAACAAGCTGTTGTACCATAAGACAAATACACTCTTCTCCAGGATTTCCTACAAACACCCAATGAACAGCTTAAATGCCAGTGCTCTGAACATGGTCCAGAATTAGGGGTTTTCTTTCACGAAGAAGCAGACTGTGAACATGTAGAAACGTGCTGTATGTTGAGGTCTTAAGATAGAAAAATGCAAAGTGTGAGCTTGTTCAAGAATTTCTTGTTGAAATGGAAGTGTCTGGATTGGAAATCACCAGAAAAATCTGAGCCAAACTATCCACAGTCTTTAATTTTGTAAAATCTTTTTACAGAAAGTTTGTAAGGAACAGTCTGGACTATTCAAGAGGGGAGAACAGAGAAATTGCATACCTCCCAGACTTATGTTTGTGCATGCCAGACTGAAGGGGTAGATGAATGGGATTTTCTAGTATGTGCCTTTCTGCAACTTTGTGCACATTTCTCCGTTTATGGGGGTACAGTGGAGTCTGTGGGTCTGCTTGATATGTTTGTGTATAGAAAAGAATGTTTCTATTTATGTTCTACTTATTAGAAAAAAAATCTAGCTGCCACATGTGCCATTAAATTAGACTCTAGAGTGGAATTTCATCAGAGGGTTAGAAAACACTGCTTTTGTGGTCCATTTGGTTCCCAGCTGAGCCATTCTGCTCTAGGTGAAGATCATCCCAGACAGTTCCCATCCAGCTATGCTAGTGCTTTTTCTGAAGACGTGCACAAACCATGGGGGAAAGGCTGCCAGGTACCCCTTCTTCTACAAGGTTTCTCCTTCTATGCCTCTGGAGGAAGCAGCATAATTAGTTCTGCCATGACTAGGTACCACAGTGTTTGCTGGCCTCTTGTGATTCTGGTTACTGTCACTCAGGCAGAGCTCAGATTCTATGCTAGTGGATGCTATTATGTGAAATGAGAAAACTCTCATATGCAAGGATATCTCAAGTCTACAATCAGAGGACAGTAAAGCAGGAGAACTTTTACATTTTAATGTATCAGAGGTTGAGTCCCAGGTTTGAATATCTGTGTAGCAATTTAATTGGGGGTGTCTATGAAGGTAGATAATTTGGGAGTCTGTGTTTACGAGAGTGGACAGTTAGTGTGGGTGGCTGGGGGTTATGGGTGTCTGTCTGTACCGTGGGTTTTGAACCTGTGTTCTTTTGAAGACATTCGTTTAGGATTTGTAGAACTATGAAATTGAGCGGCATAACTTTGAAACTAGTTAGTCTGGGTGTATGACATATGCTAGCTAGTGGCATACACATCACTTGTCAGGAATGGTGTTATTAAGTAGCAGAGGGAATCCTGTTTTCCCCAAAACTTGCACAGAGAAGCTGAGTTCTAAACCTTCCTTGTTCCCACCAGAGTATTTAAGTCTCAACTGAAGAAAAGAGGAGAGTGTGGACACAAGAGAATTTGAATTTCTTAGTTTAATCAATTCTAAAAGCCAACATCCTGTTTTTGTGTAGGGTTCTCACATCAGTGCCTGTAACCCTTCTCTAACAATGGCAATTTGACAGGAAGTAAGTGCAAACAGCATTTTATATGGGAACCTTGCTTTCTGAACCCAGCATCCTGCTGTGTCCTGAAATATCTTCTCCTTCTACCCCTAGCCTCGCCCCTCAGCAGTAAACTAACACTGCAAGCTCCAAACCTCACCCTCCACTTCAATGAAGTCAGTTGGAACGCTTTGTACTACTGACATTTTTTGCTCTAATTCTGCAGCTGCATTTAAGCACATTTGAAAACCTTCCCCTCCCCTTTTCCCCCCTGCACTAACTCACACTCCAGGCTAGGCTGGTTGGCATTGATGGGACAAGGTGTTACAGGCCCTATGATGACTAGAGCTCAAAGCAAACTAAGAAAGTTGTGGCTAGATCCACTTTGGTTCTCTAGGCACAACCAAAGAGCAAGTCAGATAGGCCCTATCCCAGAAGCCACAAAAGAATTAAGGGGGCAGAAAGAAGTGACAATCTTCGACCAATCTGGCTACAGGAAGCAGCCTATAGCCATGACCAAACACAAGTGCATGGCTGCAGACTACTTACAAATGGCCATTTGGGTGAAAAGTTGACCCCTCACTGCATACAGGGTCAGATGAAGATGTTTTAAAACAGAGCATCTTCTGTAACTTCTGTCTGTGCTGCCTGCCAGCCTGTTGCTGTTTTCAGAATGGGAAGGGGGAAAGGGACCAGAAGGAGCTTGGTCTGGAGGGTCTTTCTGCCCCTGCTGGAGGTTGGGGTGTATTGGAAACCCCTTCAGGTATGGGGGGCTCCAGTTCACCCACCCCAACCTCCAGCACCTGCTGGGGAACCCCTAGAATGAGCTCCTTCTGTTCCTTTTCCTCCCTCCCATTCTGAAAACTTTGCATCCTCGCAGGGAGGAGGGGCTGTTGCTAGAGGAAACCACCTGCAGGCTTCCCCCCGGGAAACAACAGTGAACTTTTGTTTGGTCTGGGGGATCCTTATAACTCAGAATGCTCCCTGCCAAGCTTCTCAGTTACAGTGGGGAGCTGCACATCTGTCTGCGCACTAAAAGTGCCTGAATTCACTTGGCATTGGAAGGTAAGGGTCTAAATGATCTCAGGCTGAGAAGGGCCTAGAACAGGGGTGGGCAATTATCTTGGCTGGAGGGCCACTTCATGAGTTTTGGTGATCTGCAGAGGGCCACAAGGGTAGCCCTGCCCCTTGACAGGTACCCCACCTCCTGGTTGCTATCTTGGAACTAAAAGTCCTGTCCCTAACACCTAACCTTTGCCACCAGAAGTCTCACCCCTTAACCCCAGAAGTACTCCTTTTGGGAGGAGGGGGTTGCCATCTTGGAACCAAAAAATAAATTATATGTAACACCCACACACACTTGGGGTTGTAGTGTCTCAGCGTGGTGGTATAGCTGAGACTGGATGTCCAGGCTGCAGCCATAAACCTGGGCCCTTTTTGCTGTTTCACAGTTGTTGCATTTCAGCCCACCTGTGTGGGGCTGAACCCCAGCCATATGTTGGGGTGGCAGATTTGGGCCATGGAGAAGCCCTGGCACTTCTTCTTGTTTATCCAGGACTCGGTGTTGTATAGGCCTGGCCAGCTTTTGGCCACCCAGTCCAGACCCAGCGAAATAGGCCTGGGCCTTCTTTTCTCCCTTTTGCAGTTTATGCCCCAACCAAGCAGTGCAATTGGGCACTAGTTGTATGTAGCAGGCTCACCTTTCAGAGCTTCGGTTGAGTCCCAGGCTTGAGATCCTGCTGTTTTGATTGGTGGAGCCCATCCACCAATCAGGAAATAGCAAGAGAAATAATGCCATACCCCTTTCCTGAGGGGGAGGGGGAGAAGAGCTCCCCTCGACCTGATTGAAGACTGTAAACTGTCAGGTCTGGAAGACTCCAGGGGCAGAGCCCTGGAACGTATAAAAGGAGCTGCACCCCCATTGTGGGGAGCAGATGCAGCAAGGGACTCAAGAAGAACGGAGCCAAGAAATGCTGAGGAGCTCTTCCCCAGCGGGCAATAGGCCCAAGGCTCCTGAAGCTGCCACTGGAGGAACAGCCTTAGGAGTGGTGTGAGACTGCTTGGGCTGTTGATGGCGCACAGGGATGGTGCGTAGTGAACCGGCCCTGGGAGCAGTGTGAGACTGCTTGGGCCTATCACGGTGCACGGTTTGGTGCCCGAGCCCAGGTTTTGGGAGCTGCAAGCAGCGGCTCGAGCCTGCAACCTCGGAGGGCCAGCAGGCCACACAGTGCACAGGGCGGCACACGAGGGAGTGGAGCAAGGGAGCAGCGGAGACTGTCTGGGTTAGCCACCCAGCGTGAGAATGGATGGCCAGAGCCTGAAGGGCCTGGCCTGTGCTAATGGAGTCCTCAGGGCCAAGCCAGGGCGTGGGGAAATGATAGTGCTGCAGCGTGAGGCCCAGCACCCAGGAGCCAGCAGCGGTGCAACAGCTGAGCCTTCGGTGCCCAGAGCGGGGCACAGGGTGGGAGGAGCCCAGCAGCGCAGGAGAGACCTGGAGAGGCGCTCTAGCAGAGGAGACCCCATTGAGCTGCACCCTGATCACCACCACCTGAGGGAGCATGAGTCATTGGGCCCTTGGGTCCTACAGGGGAAAGACGTTTGGGGCAGGCAAACCCAGAGAAGGGGCTGGGTGAGCAGCTCCCCTCCCCTCCCCCACCCGCCTAGTCAAGGCCCTAAGGTGAGGGGTCCCTGGTGCTTCCTGGACACCCCCCAAGGGACCCCATTGGAAGGAGGACTGTCTCTTGCCATGGGTCAGGGACTATATTAAGGAATAGGTGTTATTAAGATTGTTCCTGTTTGTGCCTTATATTTTGTAATTGAAATGTTGTATTGCGTTGATGCTGCTGAAATTGTTTTATTGTGATAGGCAAATAATGTTATTTAGGGTTTGACCTTGGTTATTGGTTAATGTTCACTGTGTAAATATATGTATATGATATTTAGTTTTATGATTATATATATTATAACTCAATAAATTGTATATAGTTAAGAACTTTGGGCTTGGACTAACTCTATAGAGGAAAGAGGGATCTGCTTGACATTCTGGCATCCCTCTCATAGCACCCCCTCTTGCTGACCCATCCCATCCAACTGAGAATAGGGCACACCCTTGGGTGTACCTGGGTTACATGTAGTTCAGGCAGAAGCCAAGATAGGCCTGCTCCCCCCCCCACTTTTTTGTTTTTGTTTTTTCATAGCTGTTAGGTCTCAGCATAGCAGTGTATCTTGTTTGTGCTATATATTGTGCCTTTTCTGGGACTGGAAGATGATCACATTCCCCCTCATTGTGTCCATACCATTGTCTTAAGATTCAGCCCATAGCCAAATAGGCTTGGTGCTCTTTTGTTTTATGTCAGCCCCTGATGCAGGACAAGCCTAAGTCCCCCTTTTACTGTTTTACAGCTGTTGTGTCTTAGCATAGCTGTATTCCTGAGCCCCGCTGTACGTTTGCTGCATGTCTGGGCCTGGCTTGGGGCCTGGCACGTTTTGAGTTTCGCACATTTTGGGCCTGGCATATGTTTTGTAGCTCTGTGTCCTGACCAAGCAGTGTGGTTGGTGCTGGTTGCAGTTCAGGCTCTTTTGCTGTTTGGCTGGCTTTTCTTAGAGTTCCCCAGCAGAGCTGGATTAGGAGTAGAAGCTTTGGGGTGCGATATGCTGACAAAAACTGCAGTTAACCCCTCAAAGCGACCACGTGGAAGGGGAGATCAGTGCTACAGCTTTGCAGGGAGCAATGAGAAGCCTTTGCAATGCAGAAGGACCTACGATCTCTAGCAACTCCCTGCGGTGCAGCGGACCCATGGAGCAACTCACAGGACTCTCCGGTGTGGGCTCCCTCTCCAGTCCATTGCTGATGGGCAGGTATAGGGGTGCAGGCCCCCAGACCTACCCTTTGGGGAGTCCCAAGTCCCAGACTATCTGGGTATGGTTAAAGCTGCTCCAAGAGGGTGCCACCTAGAGACCTTGTTTTGTAGTTCATAGTGTTTTAAAGTTATAGTTAGTGTTTACCTTTGGTTTTTTTCTTTATTCTTTGTAATAAATGTCGATGTTGTGTTAAAACTGCTTGCAAGGGAAGAATAGTTGGTTTGATTGGACACCTTAGTGATTCATTTAGTGTTTCTAAGGTAGTTTGGGTGGGGGCTTGGGGTACTTAGTACCCCAAAGTTGAACCTGCCCTTTGTTGCTGCTGACAGGTGCTCAGCAGAAGGGTTACACATATACTAAAAGTAAAAATCTACTATAACATATTTATTTCAAAAAATATTTTTGTCCTGATTTATGTGTGTTTCCATAGTATATATAGAGGTGATTGCATAATACCTCAAAAATAGCCTTACTTTTGCATATTGTGTGTGTGTGTGTGTGTGTGTGTGTGTGTGTGTGTGTGTGTGTGTGTGTGCATGGTGGGGTGTATGTGTGGGGTTTGTGAGGCAGTATGGCTTTGGCTGAGGGGTGTAGAGTATGTTGGAGGGTGTGGGTATGTGTATGTGTGGGGGTATTGTGGGGGGTGTGGACAGGTTGTGAGTGTGGGTATGTGGGGTTTGTGGGGTGTGAGAGAGGGTGGTGGGGTGGGAACCCCTTCAATCTTCCCCCACATCTCCCCCCACACTCCTCCCATGGTGCACAGCCCCCGCCGTCGGTGATAACAGCAGCAGGCAGTGGGCTCTTGGGATGCTCATGGTCTGTGCAGGTGCAGCTGCCCAGTGGTACAGGGCTCCTGCCAGATCCAGGAGCTGCACGTGGTGGCAAGGAGCAGAGCCAGGCCAGCCTGCCTCTATCATGGAGGGCTCCCCATGGGTCATGTGCAGCTCCCAGGATTCACACACCACTGGGGGGAAGCCCTGCATGATGGAGCCAGAAGATTTTGCTGCTTCCTGCTATGACACGCAGCTCCAGGGTCTCTGCTAGGAAGCAGGGAGCAGGGCTCCCTGTCACTTCTGGAAGAATCCTGGGAGCTGCACATGGCAGCAGGGAGTGCGGAAGGCAGCCGGCTCCATTGTGCAGGGCTTTTCCCCCGGTGGTTCATGAGTCCTGGGAGCTGCACATAAACTGCAGGGAGCCCTGTGTAATGGAACTGGGCCAGCCCAGGATCTGTGCTCCCACTGACCCCAGCTCCATGCTGCGGACTCCCACCCAACTGTAGCTTCCCCCTGCCAGCCACCATTTCCCTACCTCCTGCCTGGAGTGAGCGCTGAAACAGGGACATGAGGAGGAGCTCCTGGAGGCCAGGAAAACTGAGCAGGTCCCCCACTAGCTGCAGCAGCGTTATCGTCCAGAAATTGTCATTGTTGGCTGTGGCTGGGGCCCTCCCATGCACAAGGGTGGGAGCAAAGTGCATGGGCTGGGTGGTGTACAATTAATTGGTGGGCTCCCGTGGGCCAGATGATATTGTCTTGTGGGCCAGATGTGGCCTGTGGCCTGTATTTTTCCTGTCCTTAGCCTAAAATCTAGGTCTTCCACTTCCTGGGTGAGTGCTCTAACAACTAGGCTCTTACAAAGAGGGAGGGAGCATAGGCCCCCCACACCTGTCTGTCAGGGCCTCAAGTGAAGAGAGGCACCAAAACTTCAGAGGGGTGGGAACTGTGCATAGGGTTTCCTACTGGCTAGCCCAGGCTCTGGGAATCACCCTTGGAAGTCATCTACCTCTTCCTATTTTCTGTTTGGAGCATCTTGGAGCCTACCCTCATTTATCTGCATTACTTTCTGAAAGCACCAAAGTCTCTCCATTGACAGTCTTGGGTTTCAAGGCAAATAAATGCAGTCAGTTTGGAGTGCCCTCCCAGAAAAAATGCCCAATTTTTCAGTATTGTTAACTGAGGGCGTGTCTATCCATGCAAATTAATTCAATGCAATAAACTCCAGCACTTTACATGTGCTCCTGGAACTGAAGCGCAGTGAGCCAGGTTGGAACAGCTCTGGCTGGTGAGGGATCCAAGGAGTCACCCTGCCAGCCTGGGACTCCTTTGACCTGGCTCAGTGTGCTGCAGAGGGGCTGGTTGGGGCATGAAGCTGCTGTAGTGTGGGGCTAGCTGGCACGCAGGCCCCACACTGAAGCACCCTTGTGCCCCAGCCAGCCTTGTCAGTGTCTGCATGTGCACTGCTGCAGAGTAAAAAAACTCCAGAGCATGATAGTACTTGTATTTACAAGTACCACCCTGCTGCAGAGTTAATTAGTTTACTTCAGTCTAATAGCTCTGCATGTGTATACGCCAAGATGTTTGTTGTGTCATATTGAATGTAATAGCTTGAATGTTTGTAATAGTTGCCCATTAGCCAGTTTAGGAAGAAGACAAGATTCATCTTCTTATCTAGGCCATTGTTTTGGTCTACGTGCGGAAGGTCCTGACTTTGCTCAAAGTCTTAACTCTTGAATTTTATCTTTAGAGGCCTTTAACAAAGTTAACCTAAAAATGACCCTTAAGCAAACATCCCACGTTCCGAGAAATCAAACCTAGGAGCCTTTTAAAAGATTGGAAAGAAAGGAAATTCCTCAAAGTAATTAAATGATCAACAAAAGAAACTAATTACCAAGCAAAAGAATCTGTTGAGAAAGATCCGAGCCCAAATTTGGGAGTAGTGACAGGTTTGGGTAGGAGGGGCCCAAGATGGCAACTCACTCAATAAAAACTGTAACCTACTGTCCCAATTTGGAGGTAACCTCACTTGCAGAACAACGAAGGAAGAATCGCAAGTGTAGGCCGAATCAGACTGATCCTGAACCACCCTCTCTGTGAACACGAATTTCTTAGTTCACGCTGAAGCTGCAGAGCGCCCAAAAGGGACTGAAGGAAGGGGACTTAGTCCTATCAGTATTGAGGCCAGACCATTGAAACGTATTGCTGAGGCCAGCCCATTGAACCGTACTGCTGAGGCAAGCCCATTGAACCGTACTACTGAGGCCAACCCATTAAATTGTACTACTGAGGAATGAAAGCATATCTAGATGTTTGGCTTCTTGGAATTCTAGGATTGTAAGTATATTATGAAAAATAATAGTATTGATTCAAATTTAACTTTTAGTTGTAATTGTAATTGTTTTAAAGAAGTGCATTTGGAGCATTGTTTCTGATATCTGTAGTTATTGTGTTCTTAATGTTTGTGGTATTTCTTAATGCTAAGCAGTGTTATATGTGTAGCAAAGAATTTTAAAATAAAATTGTGTTGTATGAATTAAGTGTGTAATCATTGTGAAATCGTGCAATCAACTAAATACTCCCCCAGCCAGTGCATCAAATGAATCAGTAAGTTGTGTGGGATTTTCTCTATTCCATAACCCACTAGAGACATGCTGCAGAGCTAATTAGTCTATTCTGTACTAAACGTCTCATGTAGACACGCCCAGAAACACCTATAGGACTAATCTGTACCTGTCCCTTTGGCTAAGCTAACAGTCTGACCAACACAGGACCATACTTAGTTTTGGGCTGCCCACAACTGCCGGAATTCTGGTTGAACATTTTCAAAATGTATTGTACTCTGTGTGTAAGGGTTGCCAAGTGATTGTCGGGATGTATCCCAATTTAAACATAATGGTTCTGCTATGTCACCAGCTGAGGCAGTGCTCTGAACAGAATTATATCCCCAGCATGTATTGGGAACACAGGAACTGCTATTCTCAGTAGCTCGTTATATGGAAAGAAGCTCACAGGACTCTGTTTCAGCTGCTCTGCTCCCAGCAATACCATCGCAGTGAAAGACTTATCCAGTAGCACTGCACTTGCTATCAGGCAGAGTTTCAGTCTTGGAAGCAAAGCAGGTAGTGATATATGAAATGCCATTATCATCCCTTACAGTACCTGAATTTCTTTGGAGTGCTCCAACTTCCAGACTGATCCAGCTCCTCTTCACCTTGTCTGAGAGAAAAGACAACAAAGGAGCACAGAGGTGGTTAACTGAAGGTGTATTCCCTACTGTACACAAGCAATTATGGAAAAAACTCACAAAGAAAGCTCATTGATATTGGCTCTGGCAAACTTGTCACTAGGCAGAACAATTATGCTACCAATCTCAAGTATAATACTTAATAAGCCTTACAATATTACAGTCACTGCCCAGGAGCAGGCACAATTTATAGGTAGTATTGGCAGACGTCAATGCATTTTCAAATGTGGTGCTCTCAACTTTGTTCCCAATAGACTGCTATTGAATTAACAAAAACCACCATTCCAGCTGACTTCCTTGTTAGAAGAAAGAAAGAGCAGACAACAGAAAGACCAAGAACAGATGAGTCATAAAAACTGAATGATATGCTCATCCATAGAGGTGGCCCTGCTCAGAGCAGATTTAGGACACGCCACTGAGGGATGTGTGGAGAAAGTGGGTGTGGTCATTTCCCATTCTATGACTTTTGTAAGGACTAAAAAAAGACTTTAACATTGCAGATTGTAAGGCCAGCACTACAGTCACTTTACCTAATGTTAAAAGGTACAGAATTTGAAGGTATGCAAGTTATGCACACAAATTAAAATAGGACATTTTTCTGAAAAATAAATACATACAGTACATACGTGCAACATTTTTCTGCTGCAATGTGTATGGTTTTATGCAACTTCCTAATGGTAACAGTACAAGAATTGTCTGACAGGGCTGATAGCTGTTGAGGCTAACTCACCAACATTTTTAGTAACAATTTGCATGGAGGATCTCATATGGCACTGTGTGGATGGTACTTCAAAGCCTTGAATACTTAAGCTTTCTGATTGCTGTATCAGAAGTCAGTCTCTTCCGACAAACACAGCGACAAGTGGCTTTAATCTTGTTGGTTGTCATTTGAGTGCACAGAGTTGGCCCAGCTCACAAATCAACCATTTCAGACAGAGACTGTACAGCCCACAAGTGTTATATGAACAAAGAAAGGATTCTGTTCATGAATAGCCAAATGCAATCTAGACAGGAAGCTTAGCCCAGCTTGTAGTTAGACTGTGGTATCTGAAGACAGTGCTTGCCTAGCCCACAAAATGACAATTCTGCCTAGACTGAACTGGCCTAGCGCAAAGGTGAACTTATCTGGTTGCACCTACAGAGACCAGATGGGATGGACAGAGAACTCGCCCAGCTTGTGGCTAGACTATTCTTTATAGAGAGAGTGCTTGAACCCAGCCCACAGACCATGATATGCTACCCAAACTGAGATGAAGACCAGTCCACTAATGAGGTTATCTGGACAAAGAGCTAGCCCAGCCCCCAGAGGGAGTAGGTCATGCAGACAGAGGGCTGGCCCAGACAGTAGAAAGATTATACCACATAGTTGTTATTTTAATAAAGTAGATGAGAATGTGAGTTGAAAAGGAGAACTAGCAGCTGGCAATGCTGTCTTGATCCTGTTATGCAAGCACTTTGGAACTCCAAGTGCCTTGTGACACAATCAAAAAGCCCTCCTCTATTTTCTATGAAGTGTCTGAGGAAGTGAGAGGAGCCTAGGAGATTTATTTTAGGTGAAATGTTTGATGCTAAACTAGTGCATGGGTAGGGAGGGCTCTCTGTCAGGTCACCATCATCAGGCCCTGCTACACCAGCTTCTTGGTGTTGAGACTATCTTCATTCCTTTGTGGCGCTGACAGCAAGAGAACCGTGTCACCATGGCAGACAGACGAGTCCTTAGCATACTCAGACCTGGGCTTGCCCTTTCCCACTGGAGCTCACCATGACTTTGCATTTTGGGTGCATCTACATGTGCCCCCGTCTGTGCCACCAGGGCTGTTACTGTGCAATCATGGTGGCACATGGGTCATTTCCAACCCTACCTAGTTGCTGGTACCTCGTTGCTACTGTGCAGTAGTGTCAGCATCATGTTTTATGCCTGCTGAAGCTACTTTGCAGTAGTGACAAGCTATATCACCACAGGTTATTGCTACGTCAATACAGCATCTTGTGTACATGTACCATTTAAGTGTCTGAACCTAATCCAAAGTTAAGGATATACACCTGAGACACCCAGCTAAGCACTATTCTACCTGGTAAATCCTGTTCCATTCAGTTCAGTCAGTTAGTGCTGTATAGCCTGGTACATCCTGTTGAATCTGATGTGTCCAGCAAGCTCTCATCAGTCCCAAACTTCCAGGAAACAGTTATGCAGACGTTTTGGCTTTTGCAAGCTCGATTACCAAACCTGAAAAAATAGCACCCCCTTGTGACTACAATGGGGAAAACAAGATGGCCATGTCAAGGCTAAAGAAGGATATACCGTATGTTCAAAGAAAACTTGGGACTTGTTGGATTTCTGTTGAAAGGAATGCATCCAGAAGACACTTCAGTTCCCCAATTTACAGATATTACCCCTTTTAAAGAGTCATTTAATTAACAATAGCTGCAGGTTATCAAATTACAAAACCAATCTGAGAGAGCAATAGAATCATTTGGAGTCAGACTGCTGGGCACAAAAGTTCTCTTGAGATGTGGATAAAATACCTCCAATTTACATTCCTGGGAGAGAAGTGAAGGTCTGCTTTTGTGAGTCATCCAGGTAGCTGTTCTAAAATGTGTTTATATAATTTCCCATGGCTCTTACCGCTTGGCAGGCTGAGCACTTTCAAAACCACACACTGCAATCCATCCTACAATTGCTACAGTTTGACAGTATTCTCCCTTAAAGAACTGATTTTGTTACCATTTGCTTTGCTCCATTTATGCTATCTTATCTACTATCTTGGCATATCTTTTCCTCTTTTTTCTTCTGCTTCGTTTCCCTCCATTTAAAATTTCTGTCATATTGAATTGCCAGCTCTTTCCTTCTCTCACAGGCTCTTCTCTTTTTGCTCAGTACTGTTCTATCCTCCTCCTTGATTTCTCCATAACTCATCTTTATTTCTTCCACGCACCCATGCATGCCTCCTCTACTCATTGACATCCTCTTTCTAGCAGGCCCTCCCTCACACTGTCTAATAAAATGTATTCACACATTCCTCCTCTCCTGCACTTCCTACTTCTCCAAGGATATCTACCCATCCTCTCTTCAGTGCAAAGATGGCAGGGGAATAATTAGCCACTGTAGACTCAGAAAGCAGGACTGCAGCAAGAATTACTGGAGCCAGGAACCCTCTGTGTGCATGCGTTGGGGCAGGGGGTGGGGGCAGATAAGGGGAGGAGGAAAACAGTTGTATACCTAGCACATTTATTTTAACAACCAGTAAAATTTCTATTTCTAGGAGATTTACGAATGTTTTTTTTTTTACCTTCCTCCATTTTGTTATATCAGCCTTTTATTCTAGCTAGCTTTCCTCCCATTCTTGTTTGCTTCCCCTACACAATGGTTGCTATCTTTTTTCTCTTCAAAGGTTTCCACATTTTCCCCTTCTCTAAAAATCTCCTTCTAGTAAGCCTCATGCAGTCTCCTTTCTTTTCATTCTCAAAACCCTTCCAAATCCTGCTTTCTTTATAGCCCTCTGCCCTGAAATCTGGTTTCCTCCATTTTTTAGCCATCTGTACTTTTGTGTGGCATTCCTACTTGAGCAAGACTCCTAGCAGCTGCTGTCCCTACCTCAGTTCCCTTTTCAGTAATTCTTCTCCTGTTCATTTGAGGACCAAGGGAGTGTTTTAAACTTTATCCCTAGAGATAGTCCCAGATTTCTCTGTCTCTCTCTTCACCCTCTTTCCAGGGGAAAGGAGGACTACATAGTTGAGAGAATATTTATTCCCCTTGGCCATCATCATAGGACAGGGTGGGCAAAATGCAGCCCGTGGGCCAGATGTGGCCCACCAGGCCATTCTATCCAGCCCACGGGGCCCCTAAAAAATTTAGAAAATTAATATTTATCTGCCCCTGGCTGCCTGTCATGTGGCCCTTGATGGCTTGCCAAAACTCAGTAAGCGGCCCTCCGCCCAAAATAATTGCCTGCCTCTGCCATACGAGGATTGTAAACAGATTGATAATGGATATGTGGTAAATCATCCATTAGTTTCACTCTTTAAAATGAGATTAAACATATTTTTTGATAAGAGATACCCAAGTTCAATTTTTAGGATAGGTGCAGAAGCACTGGGTGAAATTCTGTGCCCCATGTTCTGCAGTAGATCAGACAAGATGATTTTAATAGTGCCTTTTGGCCTTTTATTAAACAAAGTGTAGGGGTTTGGTGGTGCCAGCTATTAATTTGCCTTAGGGCAGTGGTTCTTAATGTGTTTAGACTCAAGGTCCCCCTCAATAGATTTGAGTACCCCTTTGGGGAACTCTTCAGCTCTTAGTTTTCACTCTTTTTTTTTTACTACTGAAAAATACTAGAGTAAGTCTTCTGTTGTAAGGAGCTCAGAAAGCGTACAACAGGGCAGAATGGTTTCAACACTGTGAATTGCTGTTTGAAATCTCTGCATTTAACTTGTGAATCATGTTTGCACAACTCACCTGGCACACACGTGCCATGGCATTTTGCTTGGCACGCATGCTTCGGGGTGGACAGCAGGGAAGGGGCTGGTGCTACAAGGATCAGGCCACTTGCAGCTCCCCTGTCATTGGCCTGGAGGTGTGCATGCACCCATTGCCAGCAGTGAACCAGACCACGGATCTGCAGACCTCAGTGCAGCTGCTTTCAGCCTCCCCACCGCTTGCTGTAGGCAGCCCAGGCTCCATGGCAGGCAGCAGGGACCTGCCCAGAGCCTGGACCAGTTGTGGCAGGTGGCTAGGAAGTGCAAGCTGCTGCGCCAAGGTCTGTGGAGCCCTGGCCCAGCTTGTTGCTGGTGGCAGGTACATGCAGGTACATGCAGGCGGGTACATGCACACCTCTGGGTGGGTGACAGGGAAAGGGCTGCAGCTGCGCTGCTACAGCAAGGATCAGACCCCTTGTGGCTTCCCCACTATCTGCCCCTGGCACACCGTGAGGTTCTGGTGATTTTGGCACCTTGCCCAAAAATGTTGCCAGCCCCCGGCTTTGGGTTTTATACTGCTGTTATTGTACTATCTGAGCTTTTGCAGCATCAAACTGACATTAGCAGCAGTCACTGCCCCTTCCTGTTTAACAGTTCTGTTTGGCATAATGTGGGGACTTTTGGCATGGGATCTGGGAATAAAGGGGAGTGGTCATACTGTTCACATAATTTTTAGTGGAAAGGCTCTCAAAGAGGAAAGTTATGCAACATTTCCTAAGACCCTGGAGACATCGAACCTACTTTGAAACATTCTTTGATTGTAAGAGTCTTTCCACAGAGAACTCTTTGTCCTGGGTTTTGCAATCTGCATTGTTCCAGAGCAGCATAGTTGTTGAAGTGGTTCACACAACAAAATTCAGCCTTTGACACAACTGGAGCTTTCTCTATTTATTATCAAGCCATGCTTCCCCAGGAAAGGCACAGGACAGCTTAAAGTAAAAAAACAATGATTTAGAAAAGCAGCTAAAACATTTAGTTATATAATTCTATAACAAAAACTCCACAAACAACACCCTGATGTTACCTTGCGTGCTAGATGCCTACCCAAATAAGTCTTGCAGTACTTCCATTACATGTCCTAGCAGGCCAAAAAGGGGAAGGAATTCCAAGGTAAATGTAAAAACATCTAACACACTGCCCTCCAGTGGCGATGCGTAGGGGGTGCATGGGGGTGCACGTGCATCCCCTGAGTGCTGGCGCATCCCCTGACAGCCAGCATTCCCCGCTTAGGCAACGGGCAGTGGGGGCAAGCGGGAGTACTGGTGCCCCCGCCGAGAGCGCCGGCCAGGAAGTGGGGGTGCCAGAAGAAGCACCACTGGCATTTCTGGGTCGGAGTGGGCCCCCCGCCCCCGGTTAGCATGATCAGCCGTGGGGACACCCCCCTCCGGATGCTGACTGGCCACTGGGGGGGGGGGGAAGTGCCCCCCCTGACTCAGGAGGCACCAGTCACCTGTGCTGCCCTCCCAAAGGAAGGCACTGACAACCTCTACCAGCCTTAGTCTCCCCCAGACAGCTTTTACTAGCCAGGGCCTGGCAGACCTACTAACCAACAGGCAATCTGGTCTAGAATGTCTATATTGCACACTGAGGTGTAACATAGCGATGACCAACTTACCTGGGTGGGGCTTCATGCTAAAGTTACATTGTTTGCCACACCTGAGCTAGTTTGTTTAGGGCTCCTGGCACTGTGTGCCTATGTCCACTAGACTAAAGCTGAAAGGCAAAACTGTCCGGTCTTCCAGGAAAAGTCAAACAAGACTTCAAGCTCTTGCTATCTTGACAGTAAAAAAACAAACAACCTGCCCCACCCCCAAACCCTCATCCTCCCTTTCAAAGAACCTTTCTGAAGCTGTCCTTGCCTTACTGAACATAAAGAACTCACCCCCCAAAAAAATCTTTTGCTGTCATCCGTAACATCTGGGTCACCAGTTCTACAAGCAGAGATGTGAAGGGCATTCTATAGCTTCTTTCACAGAGGAAGCCCTGTGGAAAGAAACAGACCTTGTAACATGATCTGAAGTTTGCAGAGCGGGGACTCAGCATTATCTCGCGTGATGAAAGATTCCCTTGGGAAGGGGACCACCCTCAGAAGGCAGCTCCAACATTCCCCGCTAATTTTACTTCAGAGTTTCCTGTGCTGGTTCCAGTCTCAAAGGGTAACTCCAGCTCCCTTTCACTTCCTTGATGTATTCACAATGTGTGCTGTGAAGGCTAATCTAAGTCAAGTCAGGGATGATGGAGTTTTAAGTCTACAATGGGTTGAAACAGATTTTCTGGGATCTGATGAGTTCTTTCCTCCCCCTGCCCTGCCCCCCAGCCATCCAGTAGAATAATAATGAAAGAGGATGACTGCTAAGTCTGAAGCTGTACAAAGGCCAGGGCAGTAAGATAGAAAAGTTAGCTGATTCAGACTTTGCAGAAGTTACTATAAAAAGAGAACTGCTTAAGTTACCTCGTGGAGACGACATGGGGTCATGCAAAGCATTCTGCTAGACCACTGATACTCAAGGGGAAGTGCCCTGGCACCTTGGGGTGCCTTGAGATCCTTTCACGTGCCTGGAATGTTAGCACGTGAATTGTCCAAACGTGGTTCACAAGTTAAACACCAGATACAAGGATAAAGGCAACCACGTGAACGATAGACTGTAGTACTAGAGAGCAAGACTCAGAGATTTCAAACAGCAGTTCACAGTGTTAAAACCATTCTGCCCTGTTGTAGGCCTTCTGAGCTTCTTGCAACGGAAGATTTACTTTAGTATTTTTCAATAGTAAAAAAAAAAGAGTGAAAACTAAGAGCTGGGGAGTTCCCCAAATCTATTGAGAGGGATTTTGAGTCTAAACACATTGAGAACCACTGTGTTAGACTGCAGCACTGTTAAGCCTGCTCTTCTTCCAAGGAGACTCCAATCTACTGATACCATTACACTATGCAAGCAGGTTGATTTCTACGCCTGCATGCAGCCTACTCAATTGTGTTGGATACTGGGTGAGTGTGGGGATCTGTTGCCCTCTGACTCTTTGCAGGATGAGGGCCTTACATTAGCTATTGCTGTTCATTATAATTAGCAGACACAGAAATAATTTTTTTTTTTTAGAAGAGGAAAAAAACCTAAGAGCAGCAGGTGGTGGGAAGGAGGGAGGCATTAAAATCATATGGAGAATGGGCTTGAAGTCTCATAAACCAGATGGCGAGGCCTGTGCAGACACTGCTGAGATAAGGTGGGGAATAAATTCCTGGAAAAGAAACAGAAACTAATCCTGCAGAAAAAATGGTCAGGGATGATCTAGGGGTAGCTAAGCCTATGGTCTACTATGGGCATTCATCCTTATGGGTTTTGCTGACTGCCCCTGTCCCCACTTTCTGCTACATGTGTCAGGGTGCTTTTAAGCCTCCCTCAGAGACATTGGCAGGCTGGGGACTTTGACTGGGGTGTGCCAATGCTCCTGCTGGGACCAAAGCCAGAGGTTCATGGCTAGAGGGTCTTGCCCTTCTGCTCAGGATCAGACCAATCACGATAGTTAGGGTCAGGAAGGAATTCAATGCATGGCCAGATTGGTACAGCCTGTGGGGGGTTTTGTCATCCTCTGTAGCAAGGGATGTGGCCTTCTAGCTGGAATCTCTTGAGCATATAATTGACAACATTTCGTAGAAGCAGGATGCTGGCTGCTGTGGTTACACTACTTCAGACCTGTGGCAGGTTAGGAGATTAGGTCTGTGCTGTGTCAGGGTTGATGGTAGTCTTATGTAAAGTTTAGATGATGGATTTGTACGAAATGGTTTGGATAGGGCTGATTCTGCCTCAGGCAGGGGTTGGATGAGATGGCCTCTGGAGGTCCCTTCCAGCCCTATTTCTCTATCGCAGAAGCAGGATGTTGACTGACATGGTTTCCCTGCTTTACCTGTGGCAGGTTAGGATGCTAGGTCTGTGTTCTGTCACGTTTGATGGTAGTCTAATGTAGAATTTAGATATTGGATTTGTACGGGCTGATTTGGGTAGGGATGACCCTGCCTCAGACAGAGGGTTGGATGAGATGGCCTCCAGAGGTCTGAATCTGTGATGCTTCAAAGAAAGACTCTTGAGGTGTGCTGGGATTCCTGGAAAGTCATAGAATCAGAGAGGAGTAGGGCTGGAAGGGACCTCCACAGGTCGCTTGTTACAAACCCACTGTCTGACCTCTCTTAGCAAGACTATACATAGTCACCTCTGACACAACCAAGCATAACCCCCTAACCTGCTATGCATAAAGCAGGGGAAACCCTGCTTCCAGTGTCCCACTTCTATTGTAGTGTCACAGACTCAAAAAATCAGGGCAGGAAGGGACCTCCAGAGGCCACCTAGCCCAACCCACTGCCTGAGGCAGGATCAGCCCTACCCGAACCCTTTTATATAAACCATACCCGAGACTCTACATCAGGCTACTATCATCCCTGACACAACACAGGCCTAACACCCTAACCTCTTCACAGGTAAAGCCAGGGAGCCACGGCACCCAACCTCTTGCTTCTAAGAAGTGTTATCGATATATGCTCAAGGGCCATGCCCCAGCCTGTACCAACCTGCCCCTGGGGTAAAAACCCCTTCCTGACCACAAATATGGCTATTGGCCTGCCCCTGAGTGGAGGGGCAAGAGCATCTAGCCAGGGGTGTAAGTCCCACCAGCAGTGCCAGATTATGACATGCTGAGGCCCTTAATTATGTCCAGTTTGAGGCCCCATACGATAAAAATAATTCATGAAAATGGATTTTAATGAAATTTTAAATGAATTGTTATTTCTGCACAAATTTATGAACTCAATATGAATAATAACCGGGGAGCCATTTATGTATATTTTTGTTATATTAGAGGGAAAATGTCCAGTTTTTTTCTTATTTAGAGGGCCCTCATATTGTGAGGCCCTATGCTGTAGTTTAAGTAGTTTAAGCCTAAATCTGGCACTGCCCAGCAGGAGCAGTGGCACACCCCAGTGAAGGTCACCAGTCTTGGCTGCAGCCAATACCCAGTGCCCCTGAGGGAGGCTCAGAATAAACCCTTGACACATGCAGCAACAGCCAGGTCTTTAACAGGAAATGGTCATATTGGAAGCTCAAAATTATTGCATTTGTCAAAAAACTATCATACACTGGAAAAGAAGTAAACCTTCTTATTTACTTTATAATGTGTTCATTATGTATTCTGCAGCGAGCAAGTGAGAGCTGGGACATCAAAGTTGAAGCCTTTCTTCATTTCAAGGCAAGCCAACATAAGGAAGCGCTGAGAGCAAGCCCCAGGTCAGTAAAAACTCCCTGAGAGTGACTTGGGTTTTGCTTCCGCTGCATGAATCAGCTGCCTCAAAAATTATTCTGGTACATTTTGAACACTTGTACTATTATTGCTGGTTCACTGTGCAAGGGTTGAAAGGATGGTACAAACAGGATAATTATCATACACCTGCAACACTGGGAGGGAACAGTCTCCAACCCAGACCCTTCAGAGCCCCGCAGCTGCTCCCCTGCCCCATAGCAACTCCGTCAGGCACCGCGTGACCCGGCCAAACAATGTTGCCCTGCCTCCCGCCAACTCCTATTGGTGGAGAATCCAGGCAGCCTTTTTTTTTATTCGTGGCGCTTGGTAAGCTCCGCCCCCTTTCCCTGCGCGCTCCAAGAGCTGCTTGTTTACAGACGCCGAGTGTCCTCCCCCCGCCCTCACATCCCCGAGGGGCCGGTTGGCTCCGCCCCTCTCCAGCTCTCATTGGTGGAAACCGGGGATCAGGCAGGCGCCGGTTGGCTGGGAGCTGGGCACTCTCCCATTAGGCCTCTCCTCCAGTTAACGCTCATTGGCCACCACGTGAGGCCTCACAGTCAGCTCCACCGCGCGGCTACTAGTGCGGAGCTCGGGGGCTGCGACTATTGAGAGGTGACTGTTGGGGTCGCGCGATGTGGCCGTTGGGGCTGTGCCCTTCGCCAACGTCTTCTCCCTCAGCGACGGGCCGGCCGGTCCGGGCCAGGGCAGCGGCGTGCCCTACCTCTACCTCACCAACCTCGAGGTGTCCGTGCGCGACCTGCAGGTGAGCGCCGCCCCCCTCCGCGGAGCAGGGCGCCGGGTGTGACACATGAGGCGGTCCCGGAGACGTCACGTAGGGCTCCAGACCACGAGCGGCCGAGTTCGGTCGGTGACGTCACGTAGGAATCTGCCCCGTCCAAAGAGCTGTGGCCTGCTGTGCTGCTTCGGGGGCTGGGCAGCGCGACTTGAAGTGCCCGCTTTGCCAGACTGGAGTGAGGAGAGCTTCCCTCGGGAGGGGAGTCCGACACTCCCTGTTAATTTAGGCATAAGAACTGCTAGTTATTGGCAGCGTTGCCAGGGCTTAAATATGAAATTGCAGTACTGGAAACTTAAAACGGTCGTATTTGCTGAAAAACTACCATACACTGAAAGAATATGAAAAGAAGTATGCAAATAAAAATGGGCAAGGGACAGGAAGACAGCCCTGTAGTCCCTGGGCTCCAGAGCCTGACCCAGTAACCAGTGTTGCCAGGTAAAGGATATTTATTGTATTTGTACACTAATTTCAACCCTTGTATGATGAAAGTAAATGTGCATTAATTTTTTAGGTAGCTAATTGATGCAGCATATGTAAAACCCCAGTAATTCACTTTATAGTGCTGATTGTAAGTTGCCAGTGAGTGAGTGAGAGCTGGGACATCAAAGTTGATGCATTTCTTTATTTTGAGGCAAGGAGTCCTAAGAAAGTGCTGAGAGCGAACCCAAAAGTTGGTTAAGGTTCCCTGAGAGTAACTTGGGTTTTGCATATGCTGCATCAGTTAGCTGCCCCAAAAATTATGGTGCATTTACTACTATTGATCGTACATTGTATAAGGGTTGAAGTTACTGTATAAATACGATAAATATTGAATACCTGGCAACACTGGTTACTGGGTCAGGTTGTAGGTCCACCTTGCACAGGGACTACAGGGCTGTCTTCCTGTCCCTTGCTGGTTCACGTCTCTGGGTGGAGTTCCACTAGGCAGTATCCCCTGGTTCCTTGGGACTCATACGAGGGCCAGTGGGGACTGACCCATGTGCTCTGTTTGGAGTTTCCCCTTTGCCACACTTGTTCCGTAGCTTTAACCATTGCTCCTATCCCTGTATTGCGTTTTTTGTCTCAAGAGATTAGTTGTTACTTTCTCAGTGGCCTCCCTTTGTAAGGGAACCTTATAGTTCTTGGTGGGTGAAGGCCCATGATTCCATGAAAGTAACAACTAGGCCTGTGTCAGGAGGTGGCAGGCAATGGATGCTGGAAGGAGGAGTGATCTGGGTACGACCAGGGTTTTTTCCACTGTTCCTTTCTCACTTGCAGCCTCCAGCATTTAGAGCCTAGGAAGCTTTGATTTAGAAGCTGTCCTCCTATTTTAGATGCTCAATAGCTACTGATGCAGCTTCCTCCAAGCAGTTCAGTGTTAGACCACAGCAGACCAGAATGCTTTTTTTTTCTGAGCAATTTGCAACATAATTACTCTAGTATTTTGAACTAGTCAAAAAAACCCAGAGAAAGCTAAGAGCTGGCATTTTTTTTCAGGGGTGTATTGAATCTGAAAAGGTTGGGAACCTAGTCTGTCTCATGAGTCAGTGTAGGTGCTAATGCTGAGCAGCACCTTCAAAAGAACCTCGCAGCACCCCAGGGTCCTATGGCACTCTGGCTTGGAGTCATTTTTCCACACCCTGTAACTCCTGAAGAAAGCCTGACAGCAATGGGAACACTCTCCACAACTACAGATCTGAATGCTGGCTAAAATTGCCTTTTGTGCAGTGCAGTACCTGGACATATTAAAGCTGCCAAGCATGTTTTTTAAAGGTGACCGAATAATGCAGAAGGACAAGTCTTTGATCAGCATGTTGTTAGTGGCTCCACAGAGGGCTATTAACTGTGGTGACCAGCACACAGAAATATTACTCTCTGCTTCAGTATCCTGAGAGTTTTAGGGCCCTGTTACAGATCTTGGTTCAGAAAGTACTCAGATACGTTTGATTTTAGTACAGTTTTCTGAACCATGCAACGGTGGTACATTTTCTGTTGGGGCAATCCAGGCAACAAATACAGATTTGACTAGGGCTGTAAATGTGCTCAAGTACACTATCTGAATCTTGTGGGATTGGATTCAGAGGATTCATTAAAGCTCCTCCTCCCCCAAATTCTGTAAACCGACTGTGCCATGTTCACCAAAATGACTGTCTTTTGAAGCCACTAAGATTCTGTCCTCTCCTCAGAAGTCAAGGAGCAAATACTAAAAACACTCCAGTAAGTAAGTGTTGAAGGACCAAAAGGGGACTCTGAACAAAGAAATGGTGGATTGCTGAACTTCCGAAGAGATCAGAGAGGGAAGGCTTGGCATCAAATGAGCCATGAAAGGACCAGCAAGCCGAAAGCTGGGGCTGTTGTTGAGTATTAATAACTCTAAATTCTATAGACTTGATCAATAAGGCAAGCCAGCAACAAAAGATGCTGGAGAAGTCTTGGGTACGCTGAAAGTCAGAGTGCAAGTAACAAACCAGTGTCCATAGTCCTCTCCTGTCTAGCTCCTTTTTTTTGGCTGTAGTCATAGGCAACTGGTAGAGGGTGCATGTGCCCCCCCCATGGGGCTGGTGCCCCACCCCCGACAGTTGACACTGATGCTGTTGGTAGGGCTGGTGCCCCCCCTGACAAGGTTGGTGGCTTGTGCGGGTGCCCCCCCAGATTCAGGAGGCACCAGTCACTCATGGCTGTAGTCAAGAAGAAACTTACTAGAATGATCTAGAAACCTTGGGGTGAAATAGCAGTGATAGTTCAGGAAAAAATGCAAGTGCCAGAGATTTTTGTGGGTGATACCTTTTTATTGGATGAACTGCACAATTGGGAGAGACATAGACCAAATTGCAGGTACCACCAACTTGTTAGGTTAGAGACCTATCAAGTCAGCCAGGTGCCCAGAGCATCTGTGATGCATAAAAGCAGTGGAAGACTTCTGGCTGCTGTCATGCTGCCAGCACAATTGTGTGGGTACATCAGCAGGTACTGTTGTTTTTGTTGTTGCACCCCATCCCCCTTATTTTGCACCCAATTTGCCTTGCCTTAGCTACAGTATTGATTGCACCTTTCCTTAAGTCTCTGTTCTAGGGTGTTTGAGAAGATAATTACAGTTAGTTACATCATCTAATGGAAGAAGCAATTAGAGAAGCTTTGTGTGCTAGTCACTGTTGTTTCCTCAATTAAAAATCTTAATAGTGGTAGAAGCCTGTTCCAACTCCATTAGAAGCCTGAGATACAAGAGTGAGGAACCCTTAGTGATGATATATTCAGTGGCTTTCTTTTCCTCATTTTAGTTTTCCTTTTTGAAAAAATGGACCTGCATTACGGTTCTCCCCATGTTCTTGTGTTTCCTATTCAATGAATGCCAATTTGCCTCTTGAATTTTATGTCTAGCACACATCATGCTTTGCATCTTGAACCCACTCTTGTTATTGTATGTTATGGTGGAATAGTTCAGTTTATGGGATTTTATTTATTTATTACTATTATTTGTATCCTGCCTTATCCAAAGAGCAGTGCAGTTTACAACAACAGACAAACAACTTGCAAGATAGCATTGTATTTTATGACCCCTCCCTCCCCAAATTGACATTAAATTAGATTTATGCTGGTCTAATAAACCTTCCTTCAGAAAACTTTGCAGCAGATGCTGTATTTTCTTATCTATATTCTTATTTTGCAGTTTTTTGGTTTACTATCACATGGAGACTTCTGCCAGCAGATAACACCAAATAACCATGATTCAGCTTTTTTTGTAACTGACAAGCAACTTCAGAATCTGCACTATCTTGTGAGAGCTGTGTAATTTCATAAATGCAATGGGATATTGCAGAGTGCACAGTTCACTCTTTTGCTGAGCTATTTAATGGAACTTCCCAAATGCATGTTGAAATCTTGGCTGTGTGAGGGAAAGGGAGAGGTGAGCTTGTATAAAGTTGTGGTCAGAAATTAGCATCTCGACTGTATTAAGAAAAATGGAAACTTGCTCAGACCTAGACAAAGTTCGCACAAATGAGATCTTTTTGACTGGGTTAGATGTAAAAAAAAAAAAAAATTACAGAGCTACGTTCATTTTGAGACCTAATTTAAATATGTAATTAGTCCTCAGATAAACATCTTAATTCTCGCTTCACCTGTCATAAACCTATTGAATTGTTTCCCTTCTTGATGTACTTACTCTTCAGGCCTAGGGGCTTTTGCACTGGTATAGATAAAGCCAGCGTAAAGCAGGGCTTGTACTAGTGCAGTTTTTACACCAAACCAGTTTCGGATGCAGTATATTGAAGACTTTGGTGTAATTAATTTAGTCAGGCTCTCAAATTGACACTAAAATGTCCTTAAAGATACTAACCCTAAATACCACATTTTGGCAAAAAAAAAATAGGTGTCCTGACCTGGATTTCTGCTGTAGAAACTTTTATGTAACTTTCTTGAATTTACTTTCACTAAATAACAAGATTTCCTTACACATGTTGACAGCCACTAAATATGACCTTTCATGGTTAAAATAATCTCTAGTCAAGGTTTTTATAACTTTTTGGGAGGCAGACATTTTTATGCTGTTTTAAGCTTGGTACAATTTCTTACATCTAGTAGAGAGTGGTGGTGGATGGGTCAGTATTGACCTGGAAGGATGTGGGCAGTGGATTCCCCCAGGGCTCAGTCCTTGGACCTGTATTCTTCAGTGTCTTCATCAGTGATTTGGATGTGGGGGTGAAATGTACTCTGTCCAAGTTTGCGGAGGATACTAAATTGTAGGGTGAAGTGAATACACCGGAGGGTAGGGAATGATTGCAGGAGGACCTGGACAGGTTGGAAAAGTGGGCAGAACACAATAGGATGCAGTTCATCAAGGGCAAATGCAGAGTGCTGCACCTAGGCCATAAAAATATCCAGCACACCTATTGGCTGGGGAATGACCCTCTCAGCAGCACGGAACCAGAAAGGGATCTCCGAGTCATAGTGGACTCCAAGATGAATATGAGTTGTCAGTGAGACAAAATCATCAGCAAAGCTAACTGCACTTTATTATCCATTAGCAGATGCATGACAAATAGAACCAAGGAGGTGATACTTCCCCTCTGTGTGTCACTGGTCAAACTGCAGTTGGAGTACTGCATCCAGTTTTGGGCGCTGTACTTAAGAAAGATGTGGATAATCTTGAGAGGGTCCAGAGGAGGGCCACTCGCATGGTTAAGGGTTGGCGGGCCAGGCCCCATGAGGGGAGACTAAGGGACCTGGATCTCTTCAGCCTCCACAAGAGAAGGCTGAGAGGTGATCTTGTGCCACCTACAAATTCATTAGGGGGGCTCAGCAACGAACCAGAGATGCTCTGTTCACCAGGGCGCCTCTTGGGGTAACAAGGAACAATGGTCACAAACTGACAGAGAGCAGATTTAGGTTAGACATTGTCATGACCCAATGATTGTGTGTGCGCTTTGGCACTGCAGAATTATTTCCCGCCACATGGAGCTTTCTTTGCATGGTGCAATTCTCAGCTGCAGAGAGAGAACCCGGGTGCAAAGGAGTTCCCGCCACCCGTATGTAAATTTGTTTCCCGCTATTGGCTGTTTCTAAATTATTCCCACGTGGCTAGTCGTATAAGAGGTTTGAGCAGTTTCCGCCCAAGTTGTAGAGGACTCCACAACCATCTCGTGGGGACTCTGAGCACGTGGCAGAGTAATAGAAACTTTGTGTGCGTCTCAGAGGAGTTCGGCGGCCTGATCAACCACCAACCTCTTCCTGTCTCGTTCGTTAAATTCTTAAGACGTTAAATTCTTCTATCTACGGTTTTGTGCACTCGTCAAGGGTATTCAGAGCTCTGTCGTGTTTGTTTTTGCGGAGCCTAGCAAACTCCGTGCGTGTGTCTTCGGTGGAGCCTAGCAAACTCTACTTGTGTTTGTCTGTAACTGCAACTCAAGAATGTTTTTCCTGCCTGCACTGCGACCACCGGTGTAAGTAAAACAATCTTTAATTAACCGCTACGAGTCCGTGCCTAATTCTTTTGCACGACGGGCTAGTACCCGCCCTACCGTTGTGGGCTCCCGGCCACAGCCCGCGGCGCACCCCCGAAAGCCTCGGACCGCTCCAGTAAGGGTGGCCAAAATCTGAAATGGGCTCCCAAGGGAGGTGGGGGTCTTCAAGAGAAGGCTGGATACCTTTAGGATCCCCCTACCTTGGGGGTCTTCAAGAGAAAGCTGGATAGGCGGTATCTGGCCGGGGGCATCTGACCCAGCGCTCTTTCCTGCCTAGGCAGAGAGTCGGACTCGATGGTCTGTTGAGGTCCCTTCCAACCCTAGCATCTATGAATAAAGTTGGGTACCTTTTTTAAATTGTTGAGGTTATTTTCAGCTTGCTCTGCCCCCCCCACCTTTGGGATTCAAGCTGGGTTTTTAAAAGTTGCTTCAGATTTTAGTGGAGTTGACTGTCAAAGGATAGTTGTCTCTTGTTGGAAGTAACTTTGTTTGAAAGTAGTATTGACCTGCTGATCTGATATGTAAGGAATTGGCTAACTATCACTTAACCATATTGTACTATTGATCCTTTCACCAGAATGGACTTGGCTATGTACATTGCACCGTTTTTTATTTTATTTTATAGAATATTCTGCATGTCCGGGATTTCAGATTGAAACATTCTAGTCTGTGAGAGATTTGCAACTGTGCCTGATCAGTTTTACCAGTGGTATAGTTATACAGTCTTCCAGATTTATTCAGAGTCATTTTGTTTAGGGTGGCTTTGGATGAATAATATTACTGGGAAAAGCTGATGATAACGTCTAATTCTGAATACTGCATTGAGTTTAATTTGAAAAATACCTTGTTATTTTCAAAGGTATGCAAACTTATTTATATATATTTGTATTGGGATATCTTTGTAATTAAACTTACTACTTATGTTTCAGGTGAATGCTAATGCCTCCCTAACAGTGTCTTTAGCACAGACTCCTTACTGCAAGAAAAACAAGTATGATCCACAGAATCCCTTGTGTGCCCACATAATCTTCGCTGGGACTGTTGTAAAGGTCGGTGGCTGTAAATTAGCTATTCACAAAGTTAGTGGTCTTTTAGTAAAGAGATGTATAAACTTCTGTCCAGAAGTATCATGTTACTTGCTAGTCAAAAAAGATTCAGGCTAATTTAAAGGTTCATACTGAGCCCTGCGAGGCCAGGGGTGGGCAATTATTTGGGCTTGCGGACCAGTAGTGGGTACTCCTGTGCTGAGCCACCCGTCTCGCTGAGCCTGACCACCTTCCAGGCTCAGAGTGCCTACCTGGGGGCACTTTGTCTGGCTGACCCACTTCCTGGAGCACATCTGTAAGCCTAGGAGTAATGCCACCACCACCCACGGTCTGGACTGAACTTGGCCCTGTGCCCCCTGGGTAACACAGGTCTAATAGTCCTTGAGGGGTACTTGACCCACTGCAAGAACTCGGGGTGCTTCCCTCAGCCTGAAGCACAAATAGTGGTCTCCCTTAGACGAACCAAAGGGACCCCAAGGCATAATCTAGACCCTCTCCCAATAAGTCTCCCACACTAGGTACAGAGGAGAACTTTTATTGGTTATAAGGAGTAGGTTTGGAATAGGACAGGGTAGAGCAATATCAGAGGAATACCTTGGAGCAAACAGTGGCTTGGTAGTCTTTGATTATGCATCTGAGTTACTGCAAGCTATATATCTAGTTAGATCTCAGGTAGCTTACTCACAAGCATCATCCAGAAGCAGGCGGAGATTCCCTCTGGAGGCAAGCAGATCATTGAACACAAGTTTCAAGAGAGTGAGTTTCCGGTGGTCCAGCTTCTCTGAGAGAGGTTTTGGTGAGCTGTTGCAGGTTGGGTCAGTAGCGCCGTGCGCACGCCCCCGCCCAAAAGCTCTGCAAAGGCTTTAGTTCTGTGGGCAGGGGTGTTCAGGTAGCAGATCATGTCTCAGCCTCAGCCCTGTGCTGTCACTGTGATCCCAGGGTCTCCATGGAGACTGGCCAGGACCCATGCAGCAGGGTGTGTGGCCAGGTTGGATGGGGTGGGGCCACAGGCAGCCAGGGAGCTATGTCCAGGGCCAGGTCTAGGATATTGGGGGAGTGACCGTGCGGGGTTGGAGCCTGGGGCAGAGCTGTAATCTGCTTTCCACGTGCCCCTGCTCGTGAAACCCGCACCTACTGCGGGTCCGTGTGGGCAGCGGATCATGGCTTGGCTCTGGCCCTGTGCTGTCACTGGCCTGTGATTCCAGTCTTACCTGCCTGTCCTGCTCCTGAACACTGCTCCCCTCCCTGCCCATGGCTCCATTCCAGTCACCTGGCTGTGTCCTGCCTGTACAGGTCCTGCTCCTGGTGGTGGGTACAGGGCAGACAGGTCGAAATGCCCGGGCAAGATGGCCTTGTTTGGTGGTGGTAGTAGCTGGAAGGAGCTGCTGCTCCTGCCACTGTTAGGAAGCGAGTCTGGCTATGTTACCCCAGGCCTGCTGTGCACCTTTTCAACTTTATTTAGCTGACAACATAGCTGCTCAAAATGCAAAAGACTTAATACGTTATCGATTGTGGAAGCTTTTGTCATTGTACTAGTTCAGCTTAAATCTTCCCCTTAATTAAATTCTATTATCAATTATGATGATTTCTGCTTAGACAGTATTCTAAATTATGCTTACATGGTATGTTAACTCATCAAGTATTATTTGATACATTCTCTGAACCTCTTAATTTTTGTACCATGCTTAACTCAGTCATTCTTTGTTTTCCTCTTTCCCAGTCTCTTTGCTTTTTATTTGAGCTTTCCCCAGTTTTTCAATATCTGTCTAGAAGTCGCATGCCCAGGAGATGCAATTGCATCTAAAATAACTTCCTGTACACCGTGGGTGTTGTTACATGTGCTCAGGGGAGAGGAACGGGGAAGTCTTTTTAATTAGAGTGGCTCCAAGAGCTGCTTTAATTAAAGCTCCCACAGTGTCTTGTGCATCAGTGTCCCCATGCTTCAAAATGGTGACAGGAACACTTAACTAAAGCTCATTCAATGCACTTTTAACTAAAGTGCTTCTGCTGTCATTTTGAAGCATGGGGATGCTGATGCACAAGATGTGGAGGCCTGCTGGAGTGCATTAATTGGCATGCTTCAGCAGACTCAATTAATCGAGCCTGCTCTGATACGCTGTAGTTACAGCGTGTGAGAGCATCCTCCCTATATGCGTACAGGCACCCTGTGGCTTTAAATCTGCATTCATCATATTCTGCTTAATAAGTTTCCCAGTGTTGCATGCTGTAATTTAGTCCCCCCACCCTTTTTTTTTTTTTTTTTTAATTTGGTTTTTCTATAGTTCAAGTGCTAACATTCTTCACAGAGCTGCAGTCCCCCCAAGATTCATTATAAACTTGTACTACTACGTCAAATTACTGAACTGCTACAGAATTTATCAGCAAAAACATTACCATCAGGCTTTAATTTGTCTGAATGAGTAGCTACTGCTGTTGGTTGTCATATCATCAGAAAGTGCATCTGGCACCTTTTGACAGAATGACTTTTAAAGCCTCTGGGCTTTACAGGAATTAGCCTTCTTTTAACTTGCATGGAAGCATATTTGTATGTCTGTAATGCCAGCTTATTTGCTTCCTATCCTCATGCTTCTTAAAAGTTGTTGGGTTTTTTTGTTTGTTTTTTATCAAGACCTAAACATTTAATTATTTGAAAAATAAAATTGAGTTGAGCACCACCTCTTGGACTTTTCTAAAGCAATACCTGCTTCTCCTTATTTGTCATCATCTAGTCTTCTGTCTCAAAGCTTCATCTATAATTTTCCAAAGGTGGCGTATGTGTGTGCATGTGTTCAGGCTGGAGCCTGTCTTCATATTCAAAACCAATAGTTGAATCTGTCATCAGAATGGCTCTTCCCTCTCTTAGGTTGGTGGATATAGTATTTTGGAGGAATAATTACCAGATGTAGACATCACAGAATAGTTATGTCTAATGAGAGCATTGGTAGCTGCCAAAAATCAAACCCAGCTGCTAGGTGTGAACAGGCTATATCACGAGTCCTCTATAATAATAAATGTAACAAAGGGCCAGCTTGTGGCTGCAGCTGGAAAAAGCACACTGCAGTAGAGTTGTTTTTGAGCGAAGTTTCTCTCTTACTGAAGAAGTGATCATTTGTAATATGTTGCTGGTTTCTGTTTAGGTGAGTGAGACAGAATCGGGTTTAGCAAAACAAGCATTATTCACTCGACACCCTGAGATGGAAAGCTGGCCTCGAGATCATAACTGGTTCTTTGCCAAATTCAACATTACCAATATCTGGGTCCTGGACTACTTTGGTGGCTTGAAAATTGTGACCCCAGAGGATTATTACAGTGTCAAACCCTAGTAAGTACTGAAGTTTGTTGTATAATTTTTTTTGTCATAATTGGAGATAAGTGTTCCTATAAGCTTGTATAAATAAATTCATACACATGTTAATTCTTCCTATTGGGAAGTCATCAATTCTACCTGATGATTGGAGAGAAGTCTTAATATATCCTGTCTTCAAAAAAGGCAGCAAACTGGAGTGTGAAAATTAAAGAGATACTGCTAAATTAACAACTACCAATAAAGTATTGTCTAACGTGTTGCTCCACCACTTATTACCTGATGAAGAAAAAACTGGGAGACTACCAGTGTGAATTCCACAAGAATAGACTGATGATAGACCAAATCTTCTCACTAAGGTAGTCGAGGGGGAAAAAATGGGAATATATTAAAAATGTACACATTCTGTTCATATATTCCAGAAAGCCTGCGATACCACACACAGTCTGGGGGCTTTAGTAGCTGAATTGGGCATTCCCAGAAAAGTCAAATTGAACTCTTTAAATTTTGTATGCAGAATTAGCACTTGTGGAAGAAATCTGGACCCCTTCCCAATGAGAACTGGATGGAGTCAGGAGGGTGGTCTGCCTCTGATCCTATTCAACCTGGCACTGGAATAAATGATCTGGAGCATAAATAACATGAGGGGAGTTCAACTGAATGGAGATCATAAAGTCCTGACATGCTGCTGATTTTATTTTTCATGAGTGCAAATATGAATGATACAAAGTCTATACTTGACTAACAACTAAAGCAAAGAAGGTTGGACCACAAGTGAATGTGGATAAAACACTATCTGCTGATAAACAGAACCCCAATAAATCAGGAACCTGATGTAACAATAAACACTACAAATTTTAAGCAAGTGACTCGCTTCATGTATTTAGGCCCCATCATAGCACAGGATGTAACGCAAAGGAAGAAACTAGGAAGAATGGAAGCAGGAATTAGAGCCCACTTTGCATTACACAAGCTCCAGTCATCCAAGCTCATCCCAAGGAAAACTAAGCTTCAAGTCTATAAAAATCCTAATTAGGCCATATAGAACCTGTGGCAGTTGAGCCTAGGTTCTCCCACAAGGAAGTGGGATACTACTACATTGTTTTAAGAGAGAAATTTTAAGGAAAATCTTTGTGCAGTGAGAACCCATAACATAGGAATGGTACAAGAACCAGTAACGAGTAATATCAATTGTACAGACGGAACCCTGACACAGAAAATTAGCACAACAATTACAATGCCTGGGCCAAACTGAAGGAATGGAAGCAATTGAGACACCAAAGAAAATGTTCCTTGGGGTACTGGAGGGGAGAAGGCTGCCCGGATGACCAAGGCAAAGATGTTTCGATGATATAATATCAGACATGGAAATTAACTGTGGGCAACTGGAGAACAAAGGCACACAGATGAGAACGGACAAAGGTAGTGGAGGCAGCCAATGACCTCTAGGGCTTATAATACTAAGTTGTTGCTGTTGTTAATAATATACTGTTCCTATAAGGGTTTCAAAGGTTCCCATACATATAGTGCACATGCACTGTCCTCTTAACTTTTTTTTAATGCTTGTTAATGTCTTTCCTAAACTAGTTTACTTGATTGATTTATTTATTGGTCCCTTCTGTAAAGTTGTCATAACAATTGTACTTTGATCAGTCCCTGACAAACAAGCTTTCCCAATTGTTATTGTTCCTTTCTCCTAGCCATCACTTTCATATATCTTGAAAAGTAATTGAGCATGAATTGCATCTATTTGTAACTTTTAACCAGTGAAGTTTACTGTATGTTGCAATACAGAAACATTTTAGGTTCTCTTCTATAAGAATGAACAAGTAATTGCAGTTATACAAATGCAGGTGTCTTATTAGTACCTCCAACTTAAAAAGAATTTAATGTAGGAAGATTCCTTTCGAATGAACACTGAAGCAGTTTACTGCACTTGGATTAAATACAGGGTGGAAAGTATCTTAGTCCAATAGATAAGAATTATGAGGATACTTGGTTGCATTTGGGAGATGTGAATTTTTTATTTTTTAATCTTTTTGCTGTATCACTTGTGATCTGCATTGGACTGTCCTGAAGTGGAGTTTTCAAGAGAACTTCTGAGTTGTATATGGCATTTACGAATGCCAGGATGTCCAGACAATCTGCTGCATAGGCCTGGGATACGTAAGGCTTCAGAATGACATTCCAGATACTTTAGAATACCTTTTAATCTTAAAGTATATTCAATTTAATTATTATTTTTACCCTTGTAGGTAGAAGAATACTGTGGATGATCATAAAAACGAACTGTTTGGGCCTTTCCTGTGCTTTCTATTTGAAACTATTTCCCACTGAGCCAATAATGAAAAATCGGATTCCTTCTACTTTTTTTAATTGGCTTACTTTGGGTATATCCCCGTTTCTTGTGATCTTGTTACTGAGACTTACTGGCAGGTATTCATGAAAAATGAATCTTCAAACCATATGTTCTATTGCAGAAGAGATGTTTATTCAAGCTGGGCTGGTTATTTGTGTGTCTAATATTCCCCAGATTCTACAAGCTCAATCCACAGTTCTAAGTAGTTTGGTTTATTTGTTACATATAACAATTTGCCTGTGTGCAATCTGCAAGCAGACTGTGCAGGCTTATCTGAAACTAATGTATTGGCTTAGCTCTACATGTGCCTTACTTTAAATTTCATGTGTTTGTAGTATATTTAAAAATATTTTAACCAAAATTAGCTTTGTTTTGCCTTTTGAGGCAGAGTAAACTAGCCAGCTGAATTCTACAGAGTTACTTTCATATATAAGGTGTAGAGTGCCGCTTCCACCAAGCTAGAGTATGACCAGATGGGAACCTGCGCTCTCGGAAAACCTTGAACATTGATCAGTGCAATTGTAATCTGTTCTGCTACCTATATGACACTCATTGCTGTAATATGACTGTCTTTATGCAAACCAGACATGACCCTCTGGTTCCTGGTAAGTTTCTAGCACAGCATTTAGTTGGGGGATGTTTGTGTCCTTGTTCTTCAGATTCAAGCTATGGTTAGGAAAGTGTCTTTTTATATATAACTCTTGGGATTGTGGTTTTATTTTTCCTGAATAAAATTAATCAGTTCTCACTTTTTCTCAGCTTCTACTCAGAAGTCATTTATTCACTCTGTTTCCCCTACCGTGTTTGGCTTCTGGATTTAGTGTAACCACTTTAACAAACACTGTTTAATACTAGAATCTGAATTATGAAGGAAATCCACTTGCCTTATAAAGCAGCTGTTGGCATAACTTCCTTGTCCCTTCCCCCAATAATAGAACTCATTTTATGAGGGGTTTGTTTGGAGGATATAAGATACTACTTGTTGAGCAGCCCAAAAGTAGAAGAACATTTTATGAAATGTGATATCTTATCAATATGAAGTCAGCTTACATTACTAAGAACACTTCCCTCTTTGTACTTTTAAAATATCCTAGTGACAAATACAATCAATATATGAAATTAAACATTTTTATTCTGTCTGTTTTCACAAGAAGCTGCAAGAAGGGGTAATGTTAGAATAAGTTGAGCTCAGCATGAAGATAACTATCTAGGGCAGTGCTTCTCAGTCTTCTTGGGCTTGATGCACCCCTGGATAGATGTGGGGAACTCCTCACAAAATGCCAGCTCTTAAGTTTTTCTGTAGCCAAAAATAAGTGAAAATAATGGAGTGATTCTTCTGTTGCAAAGAACTCAAAGACCACGACAGGGCATGATGTCTTTAACATTACTGATTCCTATTTGAAATCTCCTGATTTACCCTGTGAATCATGTTTACACAGCGCTAACATTGTATGACACACTTTGAAAGGATCTCAAGGCACTCCAGGGTGCTACAGGATCTTAACTGAGAATCGCTGATCTAGGGCCTAGGTTAGAGCAAGGGACATGGGAATGGGGACTCCTTTAATTAATGGCAGGCCCAGAAATCATGGTGTGTGTTTTGTTTTGTTTTGTGTTTTGTTTTCTTTTTTTGTATGTAATCAATCTGTTATATGCGAAAACTTTTTCCTCCTTTGTAAGATAAGCTGGCACTTTTCCCATAAATTAATTTATGAAAATATATGAAAAGATCTTTGTTTTGGTGGTTTTTAAAAAAAATGAAGAGCTCTCAAGTGATATTTTTATGCTATACAGATTAATTGCAATGTTTCTCAAGTGGGAACTTGCATATATTTTTTTGTGATTCATTGTAAATCATTCTGATTTTTAAGATTAACCAGTGGTGCTGGGCATTGATTAAAATCTATTTTTTTTATGATAAATGGTGTCTGTTTTTATTTTATTACACAGTTCAGGGATTGCTGGGGTTTCCATCCCATTTTTTCTGTCATTCTGCTGTCTGCCTGCTGCCAGATCAGTTTCTCCATTTAGCTTGGCAAACATGACTTATCTTTCAAAGCCTGGCCTCTACTTAATCTGTTGCCTTCTTACTTTACTTTATCATACTTATTCCTTCTGCACACTGCTGCCATTCTGCTGTGAAGTAGGACATCAGATGGTGACTTGGGGGTAGAACACATCATTCACAAAACCCCACCCCCAGGCCTACAGGTGATGGAATTCTGTAGGGAAGAACTACTTGGGTCAATTCTTGATTTATATAAGTAAGTGTTAATTTGATCGTTTGCCCTGGTATATCCATCACACTTAAAATAGTTCCACTAATTATATTATCTACCACTAGTATTTCTTTTCCTTGTATTTTCTTCACATAAACCTATACTTGGTAAGTTGCTAATAGCAACTTGCTTGGTTATCTTCCTCTTTTGTGTGTTAACCTGCTAAGAATTCTTTTTTAGTTCTGAGCTCCTAAATATATTATAGACCACTCCACCTCCCCTACACTCCCCCGACACACACACACACACACACACACACACACACACAGAGAAATTTTGTTTTTTGCTTTGAATCTGTCACTTGAGTAGATTACAAAAATAGGTCACTGTCTCTTACTCTTCAAATATGAATATATTTGAGTATTACCTAGTGAGAGCATCAGGCACACCCTTTGACATCCTTTTTGTAGTATTGGCTGTTTCCTCTTGCACAGACTTCTCCAGTGTCTTTTTCTGAGTGGGGGCAGATTTACTTTGCTAACAGAACACAGTAACATTACATTGTTCAGGACAAACTGAATAAGTTCTCTAGAAGAGGCTACAGGGCATTTCTAGGCCAAGATGCTAGTTTAAACTAGGACACAATTATGGGTGCTCCTTTTGGCAAAGGATGCTGTGATACACTTCTGGTAAGTCAGAGTGCACTATATAGGCCTCTAAGCACTTGTTTCCAGTAAAATGAAAGTATGACTGTAGCACAGCTAGGCACACCAATTTATGATAGCCTTCACATAGTTGACACAGGTAATAACTGTGCCTTTAGACCAGGTGCAAAAAGTTCAAGCCCTCCTGAGACCTTGGGTAGTATTCCTAACCTATTTTGGTACAGGCTTAAGCATAGATAAGCAAAATGTGATTTGTACATTTTGCTGAGGAGACATACCCTTGCCTGCAGGGACTGGATCTTGAAGGGTTAATCTGAAGTCCTAGCCGGAGTTGCTATGGCTACAGGTTTTGTAGAATATACAGGTTCAAAGACTGTGTGTGTGTGTGTGTGTGTGTGTGTGTGTGTGTGTCTACTGTTTAGTAGAAGCTATAGTATTAGACACTTCTACAACAGTGGCTCTCTTCTTTTTGGAATAGAGGCACTCTGTGCTCAAGGCAGCCCTCCATAACTCTTGTGAATTAAGTATTTCAAAATTTATAGGTAGTTGTACTCTTACCCAGGGGCTGGGCAGTAGGAGTGAGGGGATTGTCCAAGCAGGAAAAGGCCTGAGCCTGGCTTATCTGATTATCTCCTTGTACTTTGTGACACCCTTCAAAGGATCTAGCAGCACCCTAGTGTACCCCATCACCCTGAATCAGCTAGTGAGGTTCAAATACTATAGTCATGGTAGTCCAGGAAACATACAAGAGACAAGAGGTTTTTTTTTGTCATGTTGTTTGGGGGTTTTTTGTTTTGTTTTTTTTTTAATTGGACCAACTGTATGGTTGGGGGAGAAACTGGATGCTGTTTTGGTCCCAAACTGCCCTTCCTCCGGTCTCGGAGAAGTTGACACAATTTAAGCTAAAAAGCTTAGGAAATAGATGTCACTAGGTGCATCTACGCATGATATTAATGTGCTTTACAGCTTACTGTGCAGTAAAATAAGGCACAATAAGCTTTCCCTAGGAGCATGGTCTATGCATGTGCTGTCAGGAGCAGTTTAGTGCAAGGCTACTCCAGCCCTGCTCTGTCCCCCTACAGCAGCCAGGGGGAGCTCCAGGCTCCCCACCAGGGTCAGACCTGTGCTCTGGAGGGAAGAGGGAGCTGTCCCACCTCTGGGGTAGCTGCTTCCCAGCCCTGTGCCCTGATTGCCAGATTGGGGCATGGGGCTAGAAGGCAGGCAGCTCCCTAGGGCAGGGGACAGTTCCCCAACCTCCTGCTGCCTGGGCTGACCAGCAATTTGCTCCCAGTCAGCCGTCTGCATGTAGACAGCTATCTGCCAATTTGGGGCTGGGAGACATCTGCCCCTGGAGACAAGATGGCTCCCCCACCCCACTAACTCCAGCATGACCCCAGTGTCCCCTGCCAGCCTTTGCTGATTGGGGTAAAGGGCTGGGAAGCGGGCAGCTACCTGGGGCAGAGACAGTTCCCTTGCTGTCTGGGCTGACAGTGAGCAATTTCCTCCTGGTCAGGTATCTACATGCGTGCTGCTGTGCAGTAGCTACTGCATGGTAAATCTACTTGTATCTACAGGTACTAGCCAACCATACAGTAAACTAATTTACTGCACAGTAAATGCTGTGCATGGGTAGACATCAACGCTTTACCACACACAGTAAAGTGTCTTGTGTAGATGTGTGCACTGTCTAGTCTAGCTTCTTTTCTCTTCATGTTGTAGATTCCTAATCTAGTCTCAGGCTTATCTCTGAAAGCTGAAGAAGAGCAGTTTGTGTCTGAAACCCTGTCCAGCTGCTTCCCCAATCATGCATGTGTCCCAATAAGAGATATCACAAAAACCCTTGTCTTGTCTAAAAGTAGCAATCTCTTCAGAGGTGATCCCAATAAATATCTGGCTTGCTGTCTTTGAGGTTTCTTTCTTTCTTTTTTTTGTTTACTTAAGGATAAAAGTGACAAATCTTGTGTTAATTTTAATAGATCACAGAAGTCATGAGTCTTTTTATTTGCCTTTAACCAGAAGTAACATTACCCTTAAGTATAAAAAAGTAAGAACAAGTATTTAGTAAAACATTGAACCAAGAATCAAAATTCCAGGACTCTGAGGAAGGGTGGGTGTGCTACTGACTGGCTGAGAGGCAAAAACCATGGCAAAAATGAAAGGGAGCAGAAATGGCACTGCTCACCATGGGACACTGCCATGCTTTCAGTAAGTTGTGGGAAAATGCAGATTCTGGTGCTTTTTAAATGAATTTTTCTGCTTTTTTCAGCAGAAAACTAGGATCCTTGGTAATGACACACCTCACAGAGATCATGTGGCCTAATATAAGGTTTCTGTTGGATCTACAATCAAAGGTGCCATGCCATTACACAAAACTGAGCAAATGTGTTTAAAGAATAATGGGTCAAAGAATAAATCTGAGTATTCAGTAAAAATTGTATCAAACAGGATTAACCACGTGTTCTTAATCTTGAAATACTGTAGGGAAGGTAACTCAGTTAATGCACTGGCCAAAACAAATTGATTAGAACTAAGCCCTTCTCTGTTCTGTGTAATGGATTCAGATACCTGTTTTTTTCTGTAAGGGTTGATGATGCTTCAAAATTGCTTTGCCAAACCAGTTTTCAATCTGTTGTTCCCTGATCAGGAAAACGTTTTGTCCTTGTCAGCCACAAGAGGGCACCATGGACCTTAGTATCTTTGGGTTGGTTAATAAAGGTTTTAAACTACTGCCTAAAATGGATTTATTTTAACCAAGAACATTGAGGGAAGATGCTTAGAATTCTCTGAAAAACTTTATATTTTGTATGATTTCTTTAATAAGAAACAAGGCATGTTATTACAGCTAGCTATTAAAAAGTGACACTCATTATTCTTCTGTTTTCTTAGCTAATTTAATGCTGTGAAGTGTTTAGAATTAGCAGCCTAGAAAATGAAACAATTTCTCTCCCCTCCCCTTCCTCCAGCTCCACAGAACAAGTTTAGCAGAGGTAGTTGAATTGCAAACTTTCCTACATTTGTCTCAACTATGACCTGGAGCAAACCCCTTTTAGAGGGGATAGGGTTTCTTTATCCATTTGGTCCTTATCAGTTCTGCTGACAATGCAGACATGCGTTGCCAATTGTAGTGGTGATTTTTTGTCATGTGGATTCTTGCTCCCTAGCCATTGGCTTGGAATACTCGCATTTGATTTCATAAAGATCAAGCAACCATCAGGTAACTAACATTTTATTTGCTGTCGGATCATAGTAGCATCCGTTTTCAGCATAACTTTGTACTTGCATAATAAATAATAGTGGTTCATATAAATTCAGGAATATAGCACTAATTTTGGATTATATCAAAAGGCAACATTTTTGGAGTGTATGTTTTGAAAAGAAGTTCTGGATTTTGCCTACATATAGTCTAAGACAGTATAACTGTAAAACTAATAATGCTACAGTAGGTTATACCATAAATAGGGTAACAGGAGTCATTAACAGGTTAAAATGCTCATGACCTGTCAGGGAGAAGCTACACGTGTCCACACGTGCTATTCATGTGATATAAGCTTTTACTGCATAGTAAAATAAAACACAGTAAGCTTTCCTGAGGAGCAGTTCAGTTCAGGGCTACTCCTGCCTACTCTGCCCCCCTACAGCAGCCAGGGGGAGCTCCAGGCTCCCCTGGGTACCAGCTCTGGGCTGGCAGTGGGCACTGGGATCAGGCCTGTGCTCTGGAGACCAGGGGTAGCTGTCCTGCAGCTAGGGGCAGCTGCCTTCCAACTCCACACACCAATCAGCAGCTGCTCGGAGTAGGGGACTGTTTCCCAAGCTCCCTGCTGCTTGGGCTGACTGGAAGTAATTTGCTCCCAATCAGCTGTCTACATGTGTACTACTGTGCAGTAAATCTACTTGTATCTACGGGTACTAGCCAACTGTACAGTAGGCTAATTTACTGCACAGTAAATTCTGCACGCATGTAGCTGCTAGCGCTTAACTGTGGAGTAGATTTGTAGGCCTTTATTGTGGAGTTGCCCAGTTAGCTCTGCAGTAGTTGTCTCAGCATCTACATGTGCAGTGCTATTAGGACGGAGTAAACTAATTAACTCTGCCACAGATTAGTACTTGTAAATAAAAGTACCAAGCTACGGTGGAGTTTTACTCTGCAGCAATGCATGTGTAGATGCTGATGCGGCTAGCTGGGGCATGAGGGTGTTTCAGTGTGGGGGCTACCAGCCAGCTAGCACCGCACTGGAGTACCCTTGTGCCCCAGCCAGCCCCTCCGCAGCATGTTGAGCTGAGTCAAAGCAGCTTTGGGCTAACCCCTCTGGCCCCCTACCAGCTGGGGCAGCTCTGACCCAGCTTAACATGCTGTGGTCCCCAGTGTATGTGTAAACAATGGAGCAATATATGCCATTGTTTATTGCTGTGCATTAATAGTATGTGTAGATGCCCCCTATTGTTTGTACTTGGTAGACTGAAAACTCATGTGTTCATAATGGCTGCATTTGAAAGTTCTTTGAATGTCCCTTATATATATTTCTAAATCAGTTATTGCACTGAAAATTTAAACACAAAGCAGGAGCAGGCAGCCACATCTCACAAGAAGCAAGGTTGTTATATTGCATAGGGGCCTATGTAACAGGGCACATTCTCATGGACATTTTTATCTTCACAGCACTGCACAGGTGTCTACCTCTGTTCTACCAGTCTGTCATTTTAGATGTGCCAGGGCTTCTGCTTATACTTTGCAGATGCAAGGAATAGTGGCAGCCAACTGGAGGGCTTTAAGAAGGCCATATTTTCACTCTCAGAGGGGAGTAGCTGTAGGTAAAACCATTGCCTCTTCACTCTCTGTTGGGTGCATATGGAGTAAAACCAGGAGCAAGGGGTTTTTCCTTTTACACTTCTCCCCTCTGAGTATTGGCAAATGTGCAGAGGGGGAAGGGGATAATCCCTTTGGAATGCAGTAATTAATACCTATCTAGTGGTAATTGCTGCATTCCAAGCGGATTAGCACAGTGGAACCCAATTATAGCAGAGTGAGGCTTTGCTATAAGGAATTACAGTGCATTGAAATGCAGTGAAGCAATTTAGGACTGTCAGTCTGCTACATTTTGTCAATATAAATCACCAGTTAAAGTACTGTAAACTGCAGACTTCTCTTTTCAGTGCAGTTTTCTAATGCATGAATGGCATGTCTAGTAGACTACAGCACACATGCTGTACAGAACTGCTGTCTGCTTAATATCCATTATCCTTGTATGAGCCTCCACAAATGATTGTGAGTGGTGCTGAGGTAGTTCCATGGCGCTACAGCACTATCATTTACTGCTGAAAAGGGGCAACACTCTGTAGCCTTTGACAGCGGATTCTCTCCACTCTCTGAAGTCTGTCAGTTTCTCCACTAGGTGACAGAGGTATTAATTTTGCCTGCAAGTACTAACTGTATCATGTCGACTCAGGAGAATTTGGGCTTTGATAGCTGACCTGTTCTCAGTCCCAGCAGTCTGTGGTGATGATTACAGGTAGGCTCTCTGTGGTAACAGTGCATGAGCCAGAGGGCAGTGTGTAGTTATTTTTATCCCCAGCTTGACTGTGGTGCAGGTTTGTTTTTAGTTTTCATTTATTTCCTGTTAGAGCTGCAAACCCTGCTGCTTTTTTTTTATGCTTCAGGCAAGTACAGCCAGCAGGAAGGGAAATGGGCTGCCTCTGGGGAAGAATTAGCCCTCTGCATTAGACAGGTCAGCATCAAGACTGTTTGTGTCCAAAGAGACACTAGAAAATTGACACATGCTCAAGGGAACACATGCCTTGCCTATACTAGAGAAATAACTACTCGTTATAGACTATGGGTGTCAACCACAAGGGCAGCCTAACCATACTGTGCAACAAGTGTGGACCACACCAAATTCTGTTCCATACTGTTTCAAGTATCACAGTAAGTCCCTAATCCGTCTACCAATAATAGGTTACTTTCTCAATACAGTTGGGCTATAGGGCCATATCCAGATGAGCGTGGCCATGCAGTATGTGGCACCGTAGCCATGTCTGCTGAACATTCAGCTGTTCTCTGTGCTGCAAGGGAGCAGCACAGGGGTTTTTTTGATCTCCAGTGGAAAAAAAAAAGCAAAGCAGCACATACGGGAGCAGCACATACCTCTCAAAATGGAGCCTAGCTGGCTGGAGCCATGCTCTGGCTGCTGGCCAGACTCTTGAATGGCAGGATCACCACTGCTGCAGCCCCAGGAAGCCACCAGGACCCCTGGTAAGGCTGCTGGGGCTAGCCCAGTGCTGGCCCCAGCCTCCTCTACCCAACCTAGGGTAACCTGCTGCACACCAGAGGGTGCATGGCATAGCATTTCCTGGGGACAACTAGCGGCGGCATAAGGTGTGTTTCTGCTAGTTGTCCCTGGGGAACCAAACATCCAAGCTTATGTGGACACAGCCTAGGCTGCTGGACAAATGCTCAAGGTAACTAAAAGCTTTTTACATCACAGGAAGGGTCTTATGTTTTCACTACAGCTTAATTTGCATTCAGGAAAATTCTCATTGTTTTAGCTGCATTAGTATTGGCACCGGTATGTGGTTCTCATCATCTGCCCTGATTTTAGCTATACTTCAAGTAATTTTGTTCACCATCAAGTTTAATTTAACATGGTGATAAAAAGAGGTGTGATATCTGGTGCATGGAGAGGAGCAAAAGCCTTTTCATACTATGATTCTTATTGCTTAAAGAGCAGGTGAGCTGAATAGTGAGGAACTGAGGAAATACTTTCTAACACCGTAGAGAGATGTTACATTTGTAATGCTACAAATGTTGAGTAGACAATGTAAATGCCCCCTGTAGCGCTACACAAATAGTGGAAGTGCTATAGATCTGGAAAAGGATGGAACAGGATGGATGGAATAGGAATGTCTCTGTAGCACTATTTTGTAGCTCCGTGTGTTATGTTTGTAGAGTGCCCTGTAATAGAACAAAGGGTCTGTTCACATAGTGCTTGCCCCCCCACAAACTCTCCAAGGCATGAGGGATGGAGAGTGGGGTGGCTAGTTAGTGTGAGCACTTACTGGGTGTTCAGCTGTTGTGGGGGGGAGGGGGAAGGGGGCAGTTTGTGGAACTTCAGCCCCTCTGCCAGGACCAGGGTTGGCAGCATGCTCACTGACAACCTGATACCCCTCCATGGGTGCTCTCCTTGGTGGCCTCCCATGGTAGTAAGGTGGGTTGTTATAGATTATGCTGTTGCCCCTGGTTGGGGAGAGCAGGGGTCTGCAGGTCTGCTCCCCTCTCCCTTCCCACAGGAGGTGGCAAGGTGTAATCACTGATAGGTTCCCCTCTTGGGGCTTAGCGAGGCCAAGCAACCTCCTATCCCACCCCCTGAGAAGCATGCCACTCTGTGTCTTTATTGCAGGGTTTTGTAGCATTCCAGCCTCGCATCTTCCTGTGCCTGTAGCATAGGGGTAGGCAAATATGGCCCACAGGCTGCATCTGACCTGCCAGGCCATTCTGTTTGGCCCATGGGGCCCCTAAAAAAATGCAGTAAATTAATATTTATTTGCTCCTGGCTGCCTGTCAAAGATGCTGCCCTTGACAGCTTGCCAAAACTTGGTAGCAGCCCTCCGCCCAAAATAATTGTCTGCCCCTGCTGCAGCACTACATTTTTAAAGCACTTCAAAGTGCTGTAGTACTTGTAGCGCTACACAAGTAACATCTGTCTGTGGCCTAAGATTCACTAGTGCAGTCGTGGTCCTTACAGACATAGAGACATAGGAAAGGGAGATGCCTTCACTATGGTTTCTATGTTTCTTTGTTCCTGAAACTGAATTCCTGCATCCCACAATCCATCTCTTGTGAAAATGATTCAGGTAAGCAGCATAGTTGCTGTGCTATGCAATATTGTTTTATTTAAATGGCAATGAAAAACTCACTTGGGCAAGTAAGCTACTGAATTTTAAGAAAGGGGATGGGACACAAGTGTTTTTAAAGGCACCAGTATACAAAAAAACCTTTTGCAGACCATATCCTTGTCCCTAAATAAGGACTTTACTGCTCTATTACCTCAGCAAGCCCTGATTAGAAGCATAACATGCTCCAAAAGGATGTCATCATACATGAAAATGAAGTCTTCATAGCTTACATTTCACCTGAAAGCTGGTGATTTGTATTAATATATATGATAGTTTATTACATTTATTCATCAACCAGTGTAGAAATTGAGCTTTAAATCTGTTTTCATACATTAGTCTCAGCATACTTTGGAATTTTACCGTAAAGCTGACTTTGCTAAAGAGTAAGGTAGTGATAGGGGCTGATAAATAATGCACATGTCCCCATGGAGCTTTAGGGTGCTCAGCGTACCCTTGGTGTTGTGAAGTGCCAAAAGTGAATAATTTTGTCTTGCTCTACCTTCTTACACTTAACCAAATAGTAGACCCCTGCCACTTCTCTCCACTTCCCCTAAGACACCTTGCACCAAAATGCACTGGCTCAGTCCTCAGGGGGCTAAGATCTTAATTCTACATACCACTACCATTAGCCATTGGCTCCAGTTTTGTACTGCTGCTGGTCATCTACGGCCTCAACTCTGGATTCAAGCTGATAGCTTGCTGATTCTCTTCCTGAGTCATGATCAGGAAAGGAAGACAGCAGCTAAATTCAGGATCACAATGAACTCCACAGAGCAAAGTCAGGGCACGACTAGGGTTCCACTTCACCCTGCCTTCTAGTACAGTGTTTCCCAATCTTTTCTAGCCCAACGCACACTTACATTAATAAACATTTTCTGTGGCATGCCTGTTAAGACATTCCCCATCTTCTTATCTATTGTAGCTCATTACCATGGCAAAATTCTACTGCACACCTTTTCATTTCTGATGTCACACTTTTGTGCTGTGACACACTGGTTGGGAAACACTGTTCTGGTGATCATAACCCATTTTTAGTGACGTAGTAGCCAGTGCCCCCTTACTTTGTTCCTAGCTAGTTTGGAGATAACTATCACAAGCCCCCATCTCATTCATGGTAGAGCTGTAAACTGTTCTTTCTGTCTTTCTTTGTCTCTGTCTGTCTCTCCCCTTCCTTTCTGCCTCCTACTTGCAGCTTCAAGCTTGTTTCACACAACTTTATATACACACAGAAAGGAGCCTCTGGTTTTCCTTTTAAAACAGTTTTCACAAAATCATTAGTTTAGTGGTGGACGTTACTGACCTATTTAAAAGCCAAATCATGGAATCATTATTACTAGGAATTAAAAATGATAAAGAATCACCAAAGAACCATAGCCTATACTTGGCAAAGATAAGACCTTGAGAGAAATATTCCCAGCCCCTCCACTCCTGGCTTTCAAACAGCCCCTTAACCTTCTCCAAATCATCTTCAGAAGCAAAATCTTCAATGTCCCACTGACATCAAATGGGACACAACCTTGCCTTGGCAAGAAATGATTAGCCTGTCAGCAAATGATAGGGATATGATATACCTCTTTGCAAAACACCAAGTGTCCTCATGGCAAGTACCGGGTTAAAACTAAACAGCAACTACACACCAGAATGAACTCTCACAGAAAAAAATATAAAGGACAGAGGAACACACACCATTAGAATAACATTTCTCACAGAACAATGACTCCCTCACTGATCTCACTATCCTTATGCTCAAGGGAAATCTAACACCTAACACCTTTAAAAGGTGAACTTGGAAACAAAAATTCATAAGCTGGCTGGACATTAAGAACCAAGGACTAAACATTACTATTGGTTTTATAGCACATTATATATTACCTGACTCCTGAATTCTTTCTACACATGAAAGGTGAGAATGACTCTCCTCCCTTTTGATAAGCCTTGGATCTTCCAGCATTCAGCTTCTTTTCTTTTGCTAATAGTTTCTCTGCTACTCCTAATCAGTCAGGGACCAAGCAGAAGTAGCAGCATCAGGATGTGGTAGGGACAGCAGATGGCAATGCTTACCCTTCTGAAAAGCCACATATCTTTTGACAGTGCTGAGACATGAGGAGTACAGGTTGCCACTATAATAAGCCCTGCCCAACTCCCAGCCATGGGTCTACAGGTCCGCAGTGGTGGAGCAGGTGGAAGATGTTAGAATCTCAATGGCTGCAAAGGCGGACAAAGGATGCAGAAGAATGAGATCTCCAATTGTCTCGGCCTCCTTGCCATTGGATCAAAGTTTCATTATGTCAAGAACTGTGTGGAAGCTGATGTGCAGTAGCTTCTCCACAATAAAAGAAATCAAGCACAGGCGTCTTCCATGGAAATGGCTTTTCCAGCCCATTCTTCAAGTCTTTTGGTGACCAACTACTGACATTGGGAGCAGGACTGTGGGGTCTGAAAGTTAGTCATGAACTGGCATGAAGGCAGCAGTTATAAGAAGGTTGTCTAGCACTTGGAGCCAGGAGTGTGTTTCAGCATCTGTAACTGTGATTGAGCAGCCCTCTTCAAGATCCGCTCTGCTTACCCCACAAGTGCAGGGGGACTAGGAAAGATGTCTTAAGCATACTATTTTTCTCCTGGTTGGATAATTATGTCAAATGGGTCACCTGTACTGCAGTCAAAATCAACAAAGAGACACAATCAATTTTGGGACCTGGAACATCAGGACCCTCATGAACAAACTTAATAGTGAATGCCTAGAGAGCTACACCGCAGGTATGGCTGGGGAACTGAGGTGACATAGCAATGACATCGCACTGAGTGAGACCCAGCAAGCAGGAAATGGGCAACTTAAAGAACAAGGAAGTTCTTGTTCTGGAAGGGTAAACAGGAAGGAGAATGCCGGCTTCACAGAGTTGGTTTTGCCATCACGAATGAACTCATAAACCAATTCAGTGAGTTCCCTATTGGGATTAATGAGCGCCTCATGACTCTCCATCTTAAACTGGCAAGCAGGCAATACATTATTGTTATCAGTGTTTATGCTTGGACTCTTGACACCGCTGATGAAACCAAGGAGGAATTCTACACCAGGCTTGAGCAAGTCCTTTCTGGCATTCTGGAGGGAGACAGATATTCTTCTTGGTGATTTTGACACCAGAGTTGGAAGGGACTCAAATCTCTGGAATGGAATCATTGGTTAGAAAGGAGTGAGGAAGGTCAACTCCAGCGGCATTGTCCTCTTGACCAAATGTGTGGAACACAGACTCACCAACACCCTGCCAAAAAAATAGGCACAATACATCATGACAATACCTGTGGTCCAAGCATTGGCACTTGATTGATTAGGTCATTGTTTGTGCCTGGGATTGCAAAGATGTCCGCATCACCTGAGCCATGCTAGGAGCCGACTATTACTGGACCAATCACCGACTCATCCGCTCGGTTATGTTATTCAAACTGGTTTTCAAACGACGGCTGTAGCAGAAGCAGTGCCGACAGAAGATCAGTATCAGAGGACTCAAGGACCCAATCAAGTGAGACCTTTTCCATGAAAAACTGGCAAGTTCCAATCAACAACAATGGGAGAATGTTGGCAGCACTTGGGGTGCCTTCAAGTCCACCGTCATCAGTACCTGCTAAGACATTCTTGGATTCTCTACCAGGAAACATCAAGACTGGTTTCATGAGAATGACCAGGAGATCCAAGCGTTGATCAACCACAAGCGTAAGGCCTTTTGTGCTTGGAAAAATGACATCAACTCCAAGCAAAAGAAATGGAATCACCAACAAGCCAAGGCAAAGGTCCAAAGGAGGACGCGATATGAAGAACAGATGGTGGGAAGACAAGGCAAAGGAGATTCAACATCTCACTGACATCTGTGATATGAAAAGTTTTTTTCAGGCCACCAAGGCCATCTATGGTCCGAGCACTCAGAGACCAATGCCCTTGAGATGTAAGGATGGAGGAGACCTGATGAAAGAAAGAGCCATCAATGCCTGTTGGAAGGAGCACTTTGAATACCTTTTCAGTCGAGACCCTATTGTTGACAAGAGTGTACTCAACTCCATCTTGCAACACCCAGTCAGAAATGATCTTGGAATCCCTCCAACCCTTGACAAGGTGAGGAAAGACATCAAGCAGATGAAGAATGACAAGGTATCTGGAGCTGGTGGAATTCCCATTTAAATCTTCAAGCAGGGGGGAGAGGAGCTCATATCCAAGCTCCATGCCCTCATCTTAAGGATCTGGAATGATAAGGAAATCCCAGATAACCTCAGGCACACAATGATCATGATAATCTTTGAGAAAAGAAACAAATCTGTCTATGAAAATTACAGAGGGATTGCCTTGCTGTCCACCACAAGAAAGATCATTTTGAGAAGCCTCCTGAACATTCTCCTTCCACTTGCTAAAGAGGTCCTTCTGGAATCTCAGTGTGGGTTTAGGGCATCTAGAGGCACAACTGACATGATCTTCAAAGCTCGTCAGCTGCAGGAAAAATGTCAGGAACAATATAAACCTCTCTACATGGCCTTCTTTGACCTCACAAAAGCCTTTGATTCTATCAACCGAGAAGTGCTGTGTAGGATTCTTCTGAAGTGTGGATGCCCACTGAAATTCATCACCATTCTCTTGCTTGCTTTATGATGGTATGTGAATGGTAGTTTTCAATAATGGATCTATCACAGATCCCTTTGAGGTTAAGATGGGAGGTAAGCAAGGCTGCATCATCACTGCAACACTCTTTTTGATATTTCTTACTGCGATGCCACATCTGACCACCAGCAAGCTTCTAGTTGGAGTGAAGTTAAACTACTGCATGGATGGTAAGTTGTTCAATATCAGCTGACTCCAAGCCAAAACCAAGACCACCCTGACCAGAGTCATTTAGCTTCAGTAGGCTGATGATGCTGTAGTCTGTACTCACTCACAAGCAGACCTTCAGGCAACTGTTGACGTCTTTACTGAGGCATATGAGAAAAAGGGACTGACGCTTAACATTCAGAAGACTAATGCCCTCCATCAACAAGCTCTTAATGAACAGTCCCCAGCTCCACTAATTCAGATTTACAGTGAAACTCTGTAGAACACTGAGTATTTCCCATACCTTGGAAGCCATCTCTCACAGAAGGCAGTCATCTGTGAAGAAATCCAACATTGCATCCAAGTGCAGCCTTTGGATGGCTGAGGAAACGGGTGTTTGAAAATTGTGACATCAGATCTGAAACCAAGCTCATGGTTTATCAAGCAATCATGATACCTACCTTCCTGTACGGAGCTGCGACATGGACAACATACATGAGAGACCTCAAATCATTGGAGAAATACCATCAGTGCTGCCAGTGGAAGATTCTTCAAATCCAGTGGGAAGACAGATGCACCTACGTTAGCGTCCTCTTGCAAGAAAACAGCACAAACATTGAGGCGATGATCATCCAACATCAACTTCACTGAGCCAGCCATGTCATCTGGATATCCAACTCCAGACTCCCAAAGCAAGTTTTATTCTCCCAGCTCAGTCAAGACATATGAACTCTCAAGAGGAGGGGAGAGAATGCACTTCAAGGATGTCCTCAAGGCCAACTTAAAAAATGCAACATCGGTATCAACCCATGGGAGACTATCACCGAGGACTGCCCCAAATGGAGGAAGTATCTGCTGCAAGGATCTCAATACTTTGAAACCTTATGATGGTAGCAGGAGACAGAAAAAAGGGAGTGACAGAAACAGTGTCATGGACTGAACCAAGGACCCAGGACCCTGCATGGAAACATGTGCCTGAGCTACAACAGTGTGTCGATTCTGGATACGCCTCATCAGCCATCTTCGGACCCACGGATAAGACAAAAATGGAAGGCAGCTGTGAAAGATTGATGACGATGACCCCTGGGAATTTCTCTGACCCCTCCCACTGCTATACATTCCTATGCTGTGCATGGCTCATTGCAATCCCATTACTCTTACCATGTTGTACCAGCAAAAATAATTCCTCTCCCTTTTATTTATGTACTCCTGCTAAAATCAGTGGTAAAACATAATCTCCCTGGGGAGTATTCAGGGAGAAGGTTGCTGTGACCACAGCTTAGGTACCACTTTGTTTCTTCTGCCCTTTTATAAATTCTGGATCCTTGCCCTGGACACCAGATTTCCTTTCCAGCTCTGCTACTATAGACTAGCTATTGTTTCTAGGTTTCATTTTTTTCTCTTTGTACAGTAGACACTGTACAGCTTTGCTGCCTCATTAAGCTTGTAAGGCTAGTTTCATTCTTTCTAAAGCACTTTGAAGCCTTCAGGTAAAAGCACTATGAAATGACTTAACTGTATTAATGCAATGACTGGGCAATATCCAGATACCTGATTTTTGTTCTTGAGACCAGCATCTGCCAAGTTACTGTTCGTTTGAACATAATCTTATCCTATTGCTTGATTAGTTAACTAAATTAGAACCAAGCTACTAAAGATGCTTTGGTGTTCCCCATTTTATTCTTTTATTTTGAATTCTTTTGAGTAAAATTATTACTGGTTAAAGGTACTATGTTGTGATTCCTGAAAAGCCATATTCATTTTTAGACCATAAGCTGGTCATGCTTTCTCATGCTGCACCCTGCTACTGCGCTTCAAAATCTGTTATGAAAAGACAGTTTCAAGAGATGAGAATGTTGTTCAGCCCCAGGGCCCACCCAGTGCTTTGCTAAGAGTTGCAGTAAATGTAGCAGTGAAACTGTGATGCCTTTTGTTTTAAGGTATTGCATCTTTGTATTTCTAAAAACTCACAGTATAGATAGTGTTCAGCAGCCATTTTGTTCTCATTGTTTTTGTAGCCTGTACAGACACAGACAGAAGTAGTCTCTAAGAGAGAACACTCTGCATCTCCTCCCTTCTATTTTACAGCAAATCTGAGAACAAAATTGTAACTGGATTTTGCACACAGCAAAAACTCTTAGAAATTAAAATATGATATGTTTGAATCATAGTTACACCCAAAGGGCCAATGAAGATGGTGCTTTTTTGTCAGTCATGTGGACTCTTGTCTACAGAAACAGACCGACTCCTTTTACATAGATCACCAAATAGCCACGAAAAACATCTTTTTGTTGCTAAAAGTTGGATCTGGATTTGAATTAGTGACCCAGAGATGAACTGTTCCAATATCCCTTTGCCAATCAGCTCAGCCATATAGATGTCCAAGGAGTACTATTTTTATATCTTGCATTTTTTATCATCCAATTATGACTTACTGTATATTGGGTATAGAGTTATACATCTCTTTTGAAGTGTGTGGGTGAATATCTTACCAGATGCACTTTGTAGGCCTCTCTTAGGAGTTCAGATGGTGCTGAATTAGAATTTCTGAGGACCTGTCAAAAAACTAATATATAAAAGAAAACCCCAAACATCAATACCAAGAATAGAAAAACCAAACCTCTAAAGCTTCCTGGTTGTAAGGCAAATGAAGAAGTGTGTGTTTCGGCTACATTGCCAGCAGGTGGACTCTGACAGATCTTATAGACCTCGCACTTCCTGTGGAGGCAGCCAGAAGAACAAAGCCAGTAGAGGTGCCTTTTCTCCTCATCGTCCCACTAGCTGCTAAATCGTGGCCTCTGGCCCCCCAACACAATCTAGGGGGAGCAAGATGAAGTGGAAAGGGATTGTTATCTCCGCCATCCTGCAGGCACAGCTCCCAATTACAGGTAAGGCAGGCTTTTCATATTACAAGGACTTATTTTAAAACTCTTTTGAGGTGGAGAAAGAACACAATGTTTCTGTCAGATCCCCGCCCATCTGGCACTAGTAGAGTATCAATATGTGAACCTCTACCATCCCTGTCCTCCTAATTATGACTAGTTATGCACTAGTTCAGAACCGGGGCTGCAAGACTTGCCAAAAATGAGGTCTTTGCTATATAAAAAAAATCCTTTGGATGGTGGGGAGGGGAGAAGGAAGAACAGCAGCAGCTACCTGCCATTGATGAGGCCTGCCTTTGTTGTGTCAGAACAAAAGACGTGACAGCTGAATATCATTTTGTAATTAAACAGGGTTTCTGAGCATCACCCCAACACGTCTCTCTCTTATATTTAAGAAATAAAAAGTTGATATGCTGGGTGCAACCACTTCCAATAAGCTGCCTGAGAGAGGCCTTTCATTTTGCTAGATACAGTTATTGCTGCGCTGACCTTAAGGGCCACTTGAGTGTTTGAGAAATACCACACCCTAGCAGTTCAGAGGCCGCTGTCATGATATTAGGAGAAAAGTAGAGGCAGTTATTTCTCCTACCCCCCATCTTGTTACCTTCCTGTATCTTTGCCTTCAGCAGTCACAACTAATTACAGTGAGTAAAGTTTTCTTGACTTTCTGTACTTTGTGGTTGTGTATGAATCGACCCAGTTTGAGCTGACAGTGGAGTGAGTGCCGAACTTCCACAAATTAAATTAACACTGAGATAGTTTATAAATCTGAATAGATTAAAAGAACAAGTGAATGTATGTGACAGATACAGCACTCTTATGAGAAAAGTTTTGAGGACCTCTACATATTTTCAAATATACAAGGTTTCTGGTGGTTATCGAAAAATCCAGCATGCTCGCTAACACGGTGGGATGACCTCCAGTTAATTTGTGGATTTTTCACTATATTAGCATTATCTACATTAAGTATCCACCCTTACATTTGTGTTACTATGCAAACAATTGTGCCTATTATAATATTTATATGCATTCACATAAATTGCACTGTGTTCATAAGTAAATGTAAGATAACTTCAATGAGTAGGAAAAGTGCTTTCCTCAATCCTATATAGAATATTTTGAAAATGATGTTCCAAGGGATGGCAATCTTATTTTGATAGAAGCGCAAAGATCTGGAAGCAACTTAAGGGCAGAAAGTGTCTGAAAAGGTCCTTTTCCTGATGATCCTCTTTCTTTTTTTTTTCAATAAATAGAATATCAATATTTAGCATGTTTCAAGTTCGTATTGTACTCTTTTTTTTTTTTTTTTTAGCAAAAAAGCCATATTAAAGGAAATATATCAGGCAATGTAATAAAATCTGGACATTTCTTAAGCACCAGTCCTATCAAGACCTTTCTGTGGAACAATCTTGGGAATAGCCATACTCACAGGAAGAAACTATTTGAGAATAATACACAGCGCACCAAATTTTCCTATACAGTTCCCATTGACTTAAATAGAGCTAGTTGTTTATGTATCTAAGGGCAGAGTTTTTGGCTGGAGTTTGTAATATTAGATAAACCTTTTCAGTTTAGGATTAAATGGAGAGTTAGAGTAAGGATTCATTAAATCATTCTACTGATGTATTGATACACTAATAAAGATGGGAAGTACAAACCACTAATCTAGGTTAAACCTTTTAACAGGCAAGTGAATTTCTAGGAACAGACTACGGATCCTAAATTAAGAATCTCTGCTGTTGAATTACATATTGAATACGTGTTGAATGTGCTGTTGGCATGTTCTTAGAGAGAAGTATGTCTTTATTTTATGCAGAACAGGGTCACTGTAAGTCATGATGTGGAATTTTCAATGGCATATTACAATGTATTCAAACCATGGTGCTCAGGATTTTCAATTTACTTTATCATAATAAGGCTTGGTTCTGTCACAGACCACTGTAGGGAGATTTTTCTGCTTGTACAACTAGTCCACCAAAAGGTGCTGGCTCCAGGAATGGTCCTTGTTGCTCTTGACAGCATTGAACTAAATGTATCAAGCGATAGAACCTGTTTTTAAAAGAATAATCTAGGACCTTTCCTGGAGCCAGCACCTTTTGGTCTTTTCAAATTTGACTAGAAGTCTACCAGGTCTACAAAATTCTGATTACAAATTCCAGATGTTGAGTGGCCAGTTCATGCCCACAAATTTGAAGGTGGTTGGCATTGGAGTTTGACGAATTACAGGGAAAGGAGCTGCTGCTGAAATTCAGACCCAGGTTCAAATTCTGGTTCGAAGAGGTCAGGAGTGTTGTCTCTAGAGGGCCTAGTTCAGACCTCTAAATGTTTCATTAGAGGGAATTTATCAAAGAAAATAAATGCGCACTGACACTCTAAGCCAGGCCATTTTGTTTATCCTGCTGTTTAGGGAAAATTAAAAGATATTTTTTCTAGCTATAGTAAAAGGACCCCCCAAACAAAAAGCTCCCTGCAGTATTACAGTAGCAATATGGCAGTGTTTGAGGCAGTATTTTACAGCCAGTGCCTTTATTTTTCTGTACGGGTGAACAGGTTAATTTGATATCCATGTGTAAGAGTTCTAAAAGGGCTCTCCTTCCCTGTTTTCCACTCTTTCTTGGATTCAGTCTCCTCAAATCCTGTATTAAACAAAACGAGGCACCAGACTATTTTTGCCAGCTATGTCGAAGCTAGACTGTGTCCACCCTTGACAGATGTTGCTTGAAGTCGCTCAGTATTTTGCCGCCCTGTGTAATCATCTCTTCTACCCATAGGATAACGTGAGACCCAGGAGCCTTTGGCTAATCACCACACAGGCAACAGGAAGAAATGGGCAGGGTTGTGTTTTTAAGGTTCTTTTCTTCATTCCTTAGAAGTTTATCTAAAAGACCTGCATTAAAAAGAAAAGTCTTTACAAGTATATACAGGATAATGAAACAAATATAAAGGCCGACTATTTTTGGTTACCACTCCCCGCACTGTCTGTGCTGTCTTGGTGCTACCAGAAAAACCTACACGGGACTTAATTTTATAGTATTGTGCCTTTTTTTTTCTGTTCACAATGATTCATTAATAATTCATGACAAAAACTCAGAATTGGGAGGTTACTGTATCAGAGAAAATGCAGGCAAATGCAGCCTTTCTTTGTTAAGGGCCATTTGTTAAGCTTCAGCAGTGAAATGTTCCATTTCTTTAGTGATTGTTAATGTTATATGGCAAGTGCTTTCTATTAAAACACTTGTATGCTAAATTCCTAATGAGTGAGAGAACAGGTTAATGATGCACTCCTGCCTTTTGAGTGCTCCCTGTATGGAGAGTGTATTGAAAATGGAAGGAGCCGTTTGAAAATATATACTTTTCCATTATAAGTTTACTCTTGTTAGATTGTATTATGGAAAGAGGGGCCGAGTCTTTGCCTCAGGAAAACAATGGGAAATTTGGTAAGGACTTCAATCGGATTTAGTTAGTGGTTATAAATTCCTATAACATGCACTTTTGATGCCGGTTCTTTGTGATATTCTCTTATATAATGTAACATACCCTTATACAATGCTTTGAAATATAAAAATCCCAAAATAGTTTTGAACCTCAACAAATAGCATATGAATTCTATGTTTAAACCAGTGATAATTTTACCATCCTTCCTAACTTGAAATTATAGTCCAAAAACTATTCCTCGGCCCCAACAATGAAACAGAAAACTGGTCCAGAACTTGGAGTTTTGTAGATCCATAAAATATATCAGTGAAGGAACAGATGGGGATACTTTAAATAAAGTATATAGTATATCTGCTCAATTAATACAGCACAGATAGAAGACGTGAAATTTTAAAAAATTGATAGAGTATTTTAGCTGCTAAAAGCATCTGTTTTGTGTGTTCATATGTGCATATATAAAATATTTCACTATTGTATAAACCTGACAATAATCAAAAGCGACATTAAAATTTTACTGATACTTTTTTATTGCTAAAAATAGTTTATGCTTTCCTTGAACCTTGGAGAAGCTGAATTTTTGCAGGCTTTTCTGATGTGCATTAATGTATTTCCTGACATTTAGAGACTAGCTTTGGCTATAGTTCTGTTAATTAAAATTCAGTTCTTCCCCTTTAAAAAAAAAAAGTACATGTAATTTGTACCCTTTAAGGGATGACCTTTAGAACCAAATTTTTCAGAGGGAGCTAAAGGTATGTTATGTGAAACTCAATATTGCCATATGCAACAGGTTAATATTTACATATACAAACCAGATATATGTGCTTTCAGACAGATTGTTGAGTTTTCAGTTCCTCATTCTGCAAATGCAAATATTTATTGAATGCACAACGCTGGACAGTGAGTGTGTAAGTGTTTAACTGGGCACAGTGAATATGAGTCCTAGAATATTTGCACGCGGTTTACAGAAATACTGTGGGTATACTTTTTCTCCTCTCCTTCAGCTGGTTAGCTATTAAAATATAAAGAATCATATCTGACTGCTAAACCTTTAAACACATGTTCACGCGTATGCACATATGCACATATATGCACACACACGTATTGATGCCTGTGCAAGTTTCATTTTAATAAGAAACTAAATTAATTTTAAACAATATATGCCTCAAATATTTTACCTCCTTGTAAAGTCCTAAGAAGAAACCACCCCTGAAGTTTATGGTCTTTCCTCATAAGATAGGATTTTTCCTTTGAATTCCAAATAATGGCGGTCAAGTTGGAGAGAAAAATGTAACTAAAAAAGGGAAACTGAAAAAGCAGGGATGCTGCTACCTTCAATATTGGTTTTAGTATGTAAGAAGGATGACTGAAAGTTTGTTAGTTGGACCAACTAGGTTGCAAAGCTCATTCAAATGCTGTAGCATAAAATATTAAATCTTTTTGTTAAAAAAAACATAATCTTGCTGAAATAGTTCAGTTCTATCCATCTCCTGGCTTTTTTTTAGAGAGAACAGCACTAACAGATTTGTGAAAATTGTAATTAAAAGGAAAAACCACACAAGTAACTTTATGCCCTTTGGAGGCTCAGATACTGTGAGGAGGTAGAGTATAAGAATTGAGTTAGAGATGAATAAGGATTGCAAAAAGAAGGATCTATTTGGTGATGATAAAAGTTACAGTAGAACAGAGCAGTTTGGTAGTGGGCAGCAATTTTACCAAGCCTCGTGGTTTCATTCCAAGTCTCAATAATAATAATTGATTAATTATAAAGGTTTCAGAAACAGAAAGGAAGTAAAAACTTCACAAATTATTTTTAAAAATCACATGATTTTTAAGTCAGTCTCCAGATTTTGTAATCCTTAGGTAAGCAACACTGAAAATATGTTCCTTGACTGGGAAATTATTGACAGGGAACCAAGGGAAAGGGAATTTCCATAGTTTCCCTAAGTACAAATACATTGTTGAAGTCTGTTTATTAGGACACGCATTTCTTAAACAGGAGTTAAAAAATAGTTGCTTTTAGCCCTCCCAGTGAAATAGGCCACTTTGGTGAGAGCAAAAAAATAATTCTGGAAAAGGTATATCCTACCAATGTTTTTAGGGCAAAACTCATTGCCAGTGTCGTCATTCTGGATTGGTCCCAAAATACGAATAGTTAAGATGAACAAATAAACAAAATATCCCTATTAGAAAGAACAGACAAGAAGAAACTATATTCATTCCGCAAAGAATGGGATAAAACATTGGTCAGTGGCATTGTGAGATGGTAACATTGTGAGAGATGTCAGTGGGATGTAGATATTGGATAGAGAACAGAATTGGGTGAACGTTTAATCCTTGTTTTTAATATTTATTCAAATTCTGTAATAAATTTGTGTACACCCATTTTGTATTCACTTCCCATTGGCATTAGAGACGGCGTTTTACTGGTATGTGTTCATCAAACAAACCATAAATCCTCCCGGGCAAGTATTTTTTGGCATCCCTGCCAATCCACTTAGGTGATAAGATATTTAAGTAACATGAGCTAGCTAATGAATAGTGAGGACTGACAACAAGTTGTTCATGATCAATACAGTTAACATAACATTCTTTAAAAAAATAAAGACTTGAGAAAGCAAAAAGACAAGCTAAATTAATGAGGTCAATTGGCTTGCCAATTTTTTGCTCACTTAGAAAAAACATTTTTTTCAGCATAGATGGAACCTTATTTGAAAATGTTCAGTCATGTAAGATGTGTTACTGTTTCCCATCTCCCTTCCTTTGGGATACATTTCTTAATGAAACTGACAAAGTTTCTGATTCTGCTTTCTGATCCTCATGGATGTAACCTTATAGTCACAAGGAAATCAGCACACACACATTAGAAAATATAGCAGGGTTGTGAAGACATAATATTTGTATTGTACATACTCACATTTTGGAGTGAGAGAGGTTTTTTTGCAGATAATCCCCGGAGGAGATCACTGCTGATATTGATTTTACGTGGAAGATGCTCAGATAATATGGGGATGGGCACAAAACCTTCAGACAGGTAGAGCTAGAGAGAGGAAAAAAATGACTTTCCTACCTAAGATTTCCACTTCAGATTTTTGATCTTTTGGTTTTTATTAGTATGTCAGTAACTATCCATTTCAAAGTACAGTGGCTGCATGGCTCTAAAGGTCTGCCATTACAATTGAGTCAAATTTCTCCTTCCAGGGTTTAAAATTCAGCTGTATATATTTGTTATGAACTGAAGCCTGCAGTATAAGATCTCAGCTCAGGTACCCAATCTGTTTGTTTTTTTAAAAGACATCATGCAATCAAACCATCTAGCTATTTTTGATTTATAATAGTCAAAACAAAATTAAGTTCTTTCGCTAGAGGGATTAATTTTCCATTGTTGTCAGGCTGGTACCTTTCAATGGCACACAATTTGCTGAAAACGTTTAAACAAGGATAATGCTGCATTGCACAAAAATGTGATTTCTTTTGTTGTAAATTGGTCCTTAAAAATCGCCCTTATTACTGATTTTATGACTTAGCGCACTGTAATAAAACCCCATCATATTTATGTGCTATGGAACTCAAGATATTTTTTAAAAATATGGACTGCATAGCCTCAGACAAATCACTAAGGGTCCCCAATCAGGTCCATCCAGGCAGATTTTTACATCCACGTGGAATTCCAGTGGTTGTCTGGGCACATACAAGGATTTGTCCTTGCACTTCTGATTACATGATTGGACATTACACATGCTCCCTGTTGTTCCTGATGTCTGTTTCCCAGTTTGCAACTTATTGAATATAGTAATACTGGTGACCCTAAAGGGAATTTGTAGGGCTTAACTTACATATTTTTGTATGTAAAAAATATATAAATATAAACTCTTTAAGAAGTTCAAGTGAAAGTTACTTTACAAAAGTGTGAGCACATTTTTTTTCTTTCTTTTGGTGCTGTTGCTTCTTACCTGAATAATTCTCAGGAACTGTATGAATCCTGACTAGTTGCTTGGTCCACTTGTATTCGTCATTTAATTTGTGTCTGACTATCCAAATCATAGTCATAGGGTGTGTCTACATGTTGCCATATGTTGATGTTGCTACAGCGCCATGCTTCCTTTTGGAAGTCCTAAAGCACAGCATAGTAACTGCCTTTACTGCACTGTGCTCATAGCGCATGGTTAGATTTCACCGCTATGTCACCCTAGCAGTGTGCTAAAATGGGGGCGTGTGCTGCTACAGCAATGTAGCTGCTGATCATGTGTAGACCCACATAATTGCTATGTTGCCGTAGCGTGCTATACGGCAATGTAGCATGTTGCTACGTTGCTATAGGGTGATGTGTATATGTGCCCATAGAGTCATAGTAGGGCTGGAAGGGACCTCTAGAGATCATCTAGTCCAGCCCCGTGTCTAAGGCAGGATCAGCTCTATCCAAGCCATCCCACATTAGAAGTATTTGTTCTCTGATTATCAGTATGGACCAAAATCATTTGCTTGCTTGTTTGCTTCACCTGGTTTCCTGGTCACATGTTCTTTTCACTAGTAATGGGCCTTTCTGATCATAGTGATTTCCAAACCATTGATTTCCTGTTGGAAATTTATTAAGCCTTCATCAAGTAGAGAGAGACTTGTACACATATTTTACTAAGGCTGGTCACATGAGTAAAGTTATGAATGTAAGCTAAGTCTTTGCAGATCCAGGCCCTCAAGACAAAGGAGAAGTGCTGGTAAATTAAGCAAATCCACCATTTATGAAAGTACTTGTTCCAGTTCCCTTTTCCTGCAAAGGAGGGAGTGCATGGTACCAACACTGGAGTCACAAGTTGCTTCATTTTTCACGTAATAATTTTTGGCTTAAGCAGTTTAAAAGCAATGGTTTTTTAAATTTGCTTTTTAAATGGACACACACACCTGAACACCTGAACATTGTTATGAAAGTGATCCTGCTAGGACCTGAGAAGACTGAGGGTCTGGTAGAGCATGATCTTTAGCTGGCAGTTGAAGCTGTGCTTTACTTTCAAAGTTAAGAGCAAAATTGCTTATTAAAGGTATCTTGAAAGAAAAATCAATTCTCAACAGCCATTAGACTTAACTTCTACATCCGCTTCAGTTTAAAAGGTTTTTTTTTATGTTGTTGGAGAGGGATTAAATGACGTGTATATTTAAAGAAATCTCCACTGCTTATATTACATCAAATAATAACTAATCCCAATCAAAGTCTTTTTCTAGGATGCCCCGATTCCATCTGCTTTTTCCAGTTTAGTAGCAAATCGATGGGGCTTTTTTCTTTTATACATGCACAGCAGAATGGCACTGGGAATATACTGAAAGTGGAAAAAACACCCACAGTGCAATACAGAAGCTTGACTAGGGTGCACAAGTCAAAGCAAATAGTTTCGGATTGCTGCAGAACAGGGCAGTTCCAGTTCCAGCACAATAACTCGTAATTTTTTACTTTCTTTAACAAGGTAAATAAGGTTAGTTGCTAGAATTTGATTTTTCCCTCTTTTAAATCAGGTATAGTTTTACTGGAAACACCATCATCCTATGTATTGTGATTGTTACAGAGGATTCCTAATTGTTGCTCAGGATTTGAGAGGGCTTAGGAGCATTAAATGGTTTAAGTCAACTGTTTCCTCAAGCAATTAGCAGTGGCATCTTAGTATGTGATCTACATCTCTAATAATGAATGCTTGTACTTTTGAAAGTATTGCCAACCCCAAACATTGAAACAAGCACGAGTGAGACCACAGAAATCCATGAGATTGGCTTCAAGCTTTATGGAATCTTAAAAAATAAGGTTTCCTTATTTTCCTTCTCATTTTTGAGTCTTTGGGGTGCACTTGGGTTACATTTTCAAGCTTTTCCGTACAACGATGATGGTTAGAAACTTACTTTCATAAAAAAGTGAAAGAAAAAATTCTTTCAAAACCACTTATTTCTGCAGTTGGGAGAGGGGCTTCAAATTACGTTGCTTTGATCTCCTGCTTTAAAGCTAGAGATAGCTAGAATTTATGTGAACCAGGAAGAACTGGGATTTTACCTCTCCTGCCTGTTCATGCAGTTAAATTAATCTCTTACTTCTAATAACCTTAGTTGTTATTTTACTACTTGCCTCAAGACTCAGCAGTGCTATATTTGTTGTTCCTGTTTATAAGTACGCCTGCATTGGCTGAGGAGTAGCAGGTTTTCAGACTTGATACAATTCTGCTTTTTATAATTCTCTTAAGCAAGTTACAGATATGAACCTTCAGCTTTATCTTGTTGTAACATCTTTTCCAAGATGTTTTTATCTGATTTTCTTTCTCTCAGCTGCGAAGAGATAGCAAACAGTTTTGCCCCCTTTCTCTGTTGTTCTTTTTAGGTATTGAGCCACACTGTTTGATAGAAGTGACAGTTTAGTAGCCTTGGCATTAGCTTTAAAATAGAGGTAGGAGGGACCTGATTTTACCCACCCTGTGAAGCTTTTCACGATTTTGAAAATTGTCTTGTTCTGAATTGGGATGAAACCAAAACCTTTCAGTCTTTTGAGGAAACACCAGAGACCTGTCTGCAAACAGCCACCAGCCTGTAAGTCAGATTAAAGCCCCTCAAGTGCCTGACTAAAACTGTGTGCACCAAATCACAAGTGAGAACCTGGGCCTGTCAAGCTGGCTTTCTGTTGTTTTGACCAGAAAGTGCATCCTGTATCTCATAAAAAGTTCCCAATGAACAACTTGTCGGAACTGGCAATAAAAGTTTTCCTTTTGACAAACTGGTATTTTCCTACAGAAATCTGTTTCATCAAAAAGTTCCCAACCAGTTCTATTTTAAAACACAGTTCATAGGGTCATTTTGTTCTCCAAGATTAATGAATTTAATATCACCCATTTTGTTGTGCATTGTTCTTTTGGAAAAGAGTTATGACAGTCTTGCATATTCTTCATATCTTTTTGATAAAAATAAGGGTTTTTTCCCATTCAATGTCTTTGTCCAAAAAATTCACTTCCCACCCTTTGGAAGTAACTGCACTTCAGCAGAGCTGAATGGCCCAGCCAGATCCTTGAGTGTGAGACAATCTGCTGACTAGCAAACAGGGTAGTTGCTGTTCTCTCTCAGGTACGTACAAAACACAAATAAGAACTCATATGATCAGCTGTTACTGGAACCTGATCCTACTGTTTCTGAAACCACACTTTCTCATCCCTGACCACTTCAGCTCAGTTCTTTGGATTTTTGTGAGATGGGGGCATCAGGCCCAGCTCTGGGCTCAATAGTATGCAGAAATTTCAGGAGGCAGCAACATTGAACATGCTCAAGCGGACTGTTGTCTGACTTGTTCTTATGTCTCCCAGCTCTCTAACCTGGCAATCCTGACAAACTTCAAAAGCCCAGGTTAGAGCAATGGACATTCTTTTAGAGGACTGTGGTGAGGGAATCAGAAGAAAGGGTTCAACTACACCACTAGCAGTACCTAAGCTAGCCAGTTTAAAATTAGCTCAGGTGGGTATCTGCATGAGCCACAGTCCCAGCTGTGGTTACACTGTCATGTACCTTTAACTGCAGGGTTTTGGAAAAAGGAACAGTCTCTCATTCTGTACTGTGCCCAGCTCAATGGGGCCCTCATCTTATTTGGAGTTTTGAGGTAGTACTGTAAAATGAGTCCAACTGTAGCCTCCTCCTTGGTTTTCCTGTCTCAAATGCAAGCCAAGGCATTGCTCCAGGCTACTGTTAAATTGATGGGCAGGTAGGATTAGGACAATGTAGACTAAGTCCACAGAGGGGAAGCCCCAACTAAGCTTCCATGCCTGTAAAATATTTAGCTCTTCTTTAGCATTTCTCTTCCATAGATAGATGCTTTACATAAGAATATAAATATCATTCTCCTCATTTTACATGCGAGGGAAAGTGAGGCACAGACTGGCCCATGGTCACACAGTTCAGTGGCAGAACTGGGAATAGATACCAGCTCTCCTATCTCCCATACTGCTGCCCAAGTCACTGGACTATGCTCCTTCCTACAGGAACGTATGTATTTGTTCTGACTCTCAGTGGTTTAGACTGAGAGATGCCCTGCCTGACCAACTACATTGCCAGTGCCTGCTTAGGCTATAAAAGTCCCAGAAAATTATTTTTCTTTTCCCCCTACCCTATCTATTATGTCAGTGATTAAGACAGATGTCGTATGCATGCATGCATATGAGATACAGGTGTGTCAGTGGATAAGGGTGAGCAGATGTGTGTAATGTCAGTAATTAGGGATGAAGAGAGTAAGGGGTGCAGAGAG
>NW_005841916.1:2567865-2584374 GCF_000455745.1 Alligator sinensis | reverse complement strand
GAGTGAGCATACTGAAGTGGAAAAGTAGAAGAAGGAGAAAAAGAAAATTGAGAGAATGTAGAGGAAGAAAGGGAGATCCCCAACATCTATTGCAAAATTAAGGAAAAGAGCTTGGGAAGAAAAAAGGGAGATGGAAGTGCCTATCTAAAACGTAAGTGGTAAAAGTTTTTAAAGAACTTCTACAGTGAGCCTACTGCTCAAATGTCACAACTAACTAAAAGCAACTAATGTCAACTGCTACATTAGGGTATTTAGAAGTGATAAGACTGTCTATTGAATTGCTCCTGAACCTGTCTTGCTGCTTCCTTCAAAATTTGAACCATCTAAGGATGTTGCCTTGACTGCTTGTATCAGTGGCTGAGATGGGCTACCAGTATTTGCCAGTCTGACCCTGATAGGCTTAGTATTTTGCTTGTAGAATATTTTGGGTTAAAGCTTTTATCTAAATGTAAAAAGTTGTTGGTGCAATTCCAATAACGGGCATGACAAACAATGCACTAAATAAATTTTAAAAATGCCTTGGTGAAGCTTCATTTTAAAAACCTCTAAATCTCTTTTAACTGAAGGCTTACATGCTGGAATTCCTTACCCTAACTGTAATGAGTATGACATCAGTGACAGCTTAATTTGAAAATGCTTGGAAGTATGTAGAAACAAAGTTCTCCTCTCAGAACAGTATGTGATTAACCAATGAGAGCTTGTTCTGCAGTTGTAATCTAGTTTGCTCCTGCAGCTTTACATCAATTTAGATTTAATTAATATGCTACTCCTAATAAACATCTGTCACTTTCTATAATTTGCTGTGAAACATTTGATTACCCTTTCTCCTTTGTAATCATGAATATTCTCTAAAGGGCATTTTAATGCTTTTTATTCTGTCTGGTTAGAAAATAAATCTTGAAATATCAGAAAAAATGAATATGAATAGAGACTTTCTATTTTGCATAATCCTTTTTATTAGTGTTTCAGATACTTAAATTTTGGGGCTATTGTCTCTTAATTAAACTGTGGTCTATTTGAGTGAATTTCAGATAGTCCTCAAGATACTTTTTGTCCTTGCTTGACAGAGGGTTCTTTTGGTCCTTGCCTCTGCCCAAAACATTTCTAGACTTATTATGAAAGTAGTGTAGTTCCTTATGAAAGCAAGGAACCGGAAGTCAGGGCTCCAAGTTTGTTTGTTTTTTTATCCCTGCCCTTGACTTGTGTGACCATGTATAAATCACAGAACTGCACATGTGAGAGAGTTTTGCTAGGTTAATGTCCATGGTCCAGTCAAGACCATATCCCCACAGTACCAAGTGACCTATAAGAAAACAGACTAAATCTAAATTGCCTAACAAATTTTTGGAAACTTGCAAATAATACAGAGGGAAGGCCAAAGCTCCTGGACCTGAAGCATCTGCAATCTATTGGCAACTTATTTACCTGTAAATTAACAGTATTTGCCTATTTCGGAAAGGTGGGTTTGGAAATCCATAACTATACCGTGCTTTTGAGACCCTCCAATGAAATGTACTTCAACAGTGGGAAAGAAAAACATTGTCACTGTCTAGTTTGCTGCCACATCCATAATACCTTGCTGGTTACAAGACAGCATTGTCTGCAGTGAGGAAGTGGGGCCATCACAACAGGTGTAGCTGAACAGATGGGATGAACACATTTTCAAATGTGCTTGACCTAATGAAGAATGTCTTGCATTCAAAAGCTTGTCTGACTCTATGCCAGCTATGCAGTTGGTCTAATAAAAGATATCATCCTAAGAAATCCTTGACTCCCGTATAAATCATGGACTATCATGGCTACAGCATCACTCTAAAACTACCAAAAAAGGTTATCTTAACTGAAGCTTTACATACATTACTATTTCAGTTGATGCAGAAAATGTGTGCCCCCTTTCCTCCCTTATCTCTTGCTTATATTCCTTCCTTCCTTCCTACCGGATAGGTAGGTCCTGGTTGGCAGGGACCTCCTCCATGCATTAACTATTAAGCAGGCATGAAAGCAGTGACTTCCACTGGGGCTTGACTGCAGTTTATCTGTTCAAAGTATATAGCTTCTGTTACCACAGGCATAGAAACAGAGTATTCCAGACTTGAACTCTAGGGTCTTTGACTTCTCAGAAATAAGGTAGCCTTAGCAGAGATGCACTTCATCAAAATTTTGTTCACAGTGTTTTACTTATGCAGGGTTTAACTGTGTCATGACTCAAACAAGTTCCATGCATTGAGCATGTTCCATTATCTGCTCAGCATATGACAGGCGAAGCAGGTTGTGGCATTTACAGAAAACTACTTGGGACTTATTTTTCAAGGTTCTCTTCCTATCGAGTGTTTCAGTCCTGAGACTTAAGGCAATGAGAAGAAATAATCACTTATTTTTGGAAGAGAACCCCACAGGCAAACAATAATTTAAATTAAATTTACTGACAGCATATCAAAACTCTGCCTCTGAAACAACCGTGTGCATGCAATTAAAAGGTCAGTCATTTCTACATGTGTGTAAAAGACTGTGAGAGGGTAGGGTATAATTTCTGTCTACAGGGAAGGAGGGAGAAAAGCTATTTAAACTAAAGGACAACATTGGCACAAAAACAACTGGATATAAACTAACAACAAATCAGGAGGAGGCATCTAAACATCAGAATGGTGAGGTTTTGGAACAGCTGTCCAAAAGGGATAGAGGAAGCGAATAACTGAAGTGATGGAGCTTGTTCAGGTTATGAAAGTGCTTATAGGACATAGTTGCCTGTGATAGCAGGGGATGGGACTTGATAGCCTTCGTTCTTTTCAGTCCTTTGTTACTACAAGTATATCTGGGAGGTATACATGAATGCACAGTCAATTGACCATGCATGTCAAAGGTATGCCTATGCTGTGTAATGGACTGCATGCATACAAATGCATGTGAAATTGAACTTGTCTAATTGCACATACAAGTGCACACGCAAATGTGCACAGACACTATATGTTCAGGCAAGCACACATGCCATTGTAAATCTATGTAAACAAGTGAACATGGTCACATTCACATCTAATGCATGGACATGTAAGTACATTAAGGGGCAAATCCCCTCTCATTCTCTCTGTGGAATGCTAGGGTTTTTTGTTTTTGTTTTTAAAAAAAATGACTAGGAACCAGAATACTTTCTAGCAAGCCCTTGTACATCTCACATTTACGTCCTTGGTAAAGTGATAAAAATCTGTTGGCACCCTTCCATCTGATACAAGACAGCTCTTCTCTCTGGGAGATTGGGAGTCCCAGCTATTGCACGCTGCTTCAATAATGCTGGAAGATGTAGCAAAGCATGGTGAGGAAGTGTCCTCAGCTGATGGCAGGAAGATTGGGCCAAAGTTTCTTTCTTGGCTCCTGGCTCAGAAGTGGAAAGCTGCTGACACCACTTCCTCCATTCTTTGTCTGCTTTTCTCTCCATTCAGGAGTCCAGTCTCCACTGAGTCCCTTCAGAGGGAACAGATGCTACTGTGCTTCTCCAGTTATGGAGTATCTGCCTTCTCAGTAGTAGGAGGTATCGAGTGATAAAACCTTCACCCCCATCCATTGCAAAGAAGAGACAGGTGGCCACAGAATCTTCATCCCTCCATTGCAGACCTAATATTGCAAATCCCTGACACTTGCATACCTATGACGCTCACCCCCACATACTGCACTGCTTCTAAATTTCTACAGCTCGTATTCCCCACAGTTCCATCCCGTCCATCTATTTTAGAATATGCAGCATCTACCCACTAGATTCAGGTCATCTCCAATTCACTTCTGCTTTTGAACAAGTTACACCAGCTTCTCATATCTGATCTTCTGTACACACATCGGATTTGTATGTCCCCCACCCACTTTCCCACTGTACGAGAGATGCCACAAACTTTGTGTTACTATTTATTTTCTCTTATTGTCTACAAATGCTGTCTACCCATTCCTACCTGCAAAGCCCAGACTACCTTATTTGTTCTTTCTGCAAGCAATACCTCTAGCCTTACTTAATCTTTCAATATGATTCTAAGATCACCTGACCCATATAATCAGATATTCATTCAATTTTGTCCACTCTAGAAATATTAGCTATAGATCACTGCAATATGGAGGCTAACTGGAAAATCACCTTGCCTATTTTACATAAGTCCTATACGGATCTAATGTGCAAACACTTTCAGTAAAAATGTAAAAGTTTAGGAAAGTATTAAAATATATGTTTATGGTATAAGAATCACTTATAAATCTGGTGCAAAATACTAAGTTCTCTGCACACACTAACCTACATTTGGGCAAGTCATGTTTGGTCAATAATCATGATGATGGACAACAATAGTTTGTCCAGATCTATAAAACAAATTTCAGCCCCCGGACAACTAACATGAAAGTTGAAAAATGCGTTCAGATGCACAGAGATTTGTAAGGTAGATCAGATGGTTACAGTGGCTGTGTCCACATGAGAGACTTACTGCGCAGTAGCTCATTTTGGCCCAGGAGTATAAACTGGGCTATAGTTTGCTGCAGCAAGGAAGGAGGAAACATCAGGCTGAGAGGCTGCTCTGGCCAAAGTTCAGGAGGTAAGGGCAGGGGCTATGGGAAGGAGGTGACCCTTGTCCAGGGTAAGACGTAAAACTGCACCCTGCCAGTGAAGGGTGGTCTGGTGGGGCTTCCAGTGGCTTGGGAGCCCCCTGGAAATGCCAGTTACCTCCCCGGTGAACAGTGAGGAGGGGTGCCTTAATAACCCCAACCCCATGTCCCTGGTGGTTCTAGCGAGCAGGGGGAGCCCAGGGTTTGGTTAAGGAGCCCTGAGGCAGAGCCCAGGCTGGAGGAGGGACCTGGGGATGCACCCAGGTGGCAGAGCATAGCCTGAGGGATGCAAGCGAGACCCCATGTGAGAGGGGTGATGGTTAGCGAGACCCTGTGTGAGGGTCAGAGCAGCCCTGGGAGTGTGGGTGAGTGAGGAGGCCCAGTGGAGATATAGTGACCCGGTGAGGGGCTAGGAGTGAAACAGGCCTGCAGTCATACAATCACTCAGACAACATTCAGGTGAGGGTAGTGGGAGATAGTCAGCCCCAGTGCAGCCTGTTGGGTGAGGCAAGAAGAGCTAAGCCCGAGCCAGATGAGGCCGGGTGGGATGAGCGTGGCCCCAGAGAGAGGGCAGTATGAAAAAGGCTGGGTGAGAGCATGCGAGTGGCCCTTCAGGGCTGTAGAAGAGAAATACAACTGTGTTCCCAGTTTGCTATGGCCAGAAGCCAGAGAAGTAACATCAGAGAAACATCTGTGAGGCATGGGACCTGTGGAGGGGTGGTCGGAGTGGGTATGAGGCCCTTGTCAGCAGAGTGAGTAATGGGTAGCCTCCCGCCTTAGTAACAACTCTCATTTTTCCATCAAGGCATGGAAGGAGAGCGAAGCAGGTGGTTACCCCAGGAGCAGGGTGGCCAGCGGAGACCTGATGAGGAGGCCACCCTGTTACACCCACATCTCTGACTCAGAGTAGGGAAACATCTGAAAGTAAAAACACCAAACAATATGTTCCTTTCTGGAAACTACTCCCACTTTTTCTTGTAATACTTTCTAATTTGCTGTCCTTGTCCTTTTACCCAAAATAGTTGATTGATTGGCTTTGTATATCCCAGTCCCTGGGCTCAGGCAGCTATTTTTTTATGATAAACGAGTTTTGTGATATACTAAAGAGAAAAGTAGCTAGTCAGTCAATGCCTCTGCTATTTTAGAAAGATTAAACACAGAGCAGGGAAAGCCACAGTTAGAGAGCTTATCTGGGGTAGAAAGACAAAGGAAAAACCATTGCACACACCTGCCAAGGCTAGATGCAGAGGAGTTTAAGTCATTACCAGGTTTAAACATGGGTCTGGCTAGGAGCTTCTTGTAGTAGGATTGTAATGTAGCCATGATGATTCAGGAAATATGGAAGAAGCAAGGGCTTTTTTTTTTTATTGAGCTAAGCATATCGTTGGGCACTTTGTGTTTGAAAGCTTGTCTAACATCTTTCCCAATTATACAGTTGGTCCAATGAAGATATCACCAAAAAAAAAATCTTGTTTCCAGCACCTTCTAGCATTGCTTCACTAATAGTGGCATTTTTTGTTTGTGGAAGGGTTGGGTGGGGGGGTTTAGTTATTTTTAGTCTGGTCAGTTTAGAATTCTAATATTATAAAAGCCTTAGTCTATCTGTCCATAACACTTATTTGCACTCTGATTGGTTGTCTGAAACCTTCTCCCTGGAAGCTGCGGTGACTGTGTGGGAGGGTGGGGTGAGACCATCCCCCCCTCCCTGCTCATTGGAGGTGGCAGCAGCAAGTGGAGTGGGCCTAGACCCCTAGTGGTGGTGGGGGAGCAGGCCCGGGCAGCAGGGGAGGGGCAGGGAGGGGGGCCAAACCCCAAATGGCGGGACCAGAGAGAGAGAAGTGGGGGAACAGGCCCGGATGGGGGTGTGGACATGGGGCTCCTTCCCTGCCCCCCCACCCAGTCATTCTTGACAGGCAACTTACTAGTATTATTAGAACTATGTACTCTGTGGGTTCGTCTCTATGAGACGCTAAATGCGCAGTAGAGTAATTTACTGCACATTAGCACATCATGGCAAAAACTGTGATATTGTGCTAATGTACAATAGACTAATTCTACTGTGCATTAGTGTCACTTAAAAGATGCACATCTGTTATTACAGGTACTGTACTTAATGTGTAGTAACTGTGGCGCATTAATGCATGTATAGACGTGCCCTCTGATGACCTTATAAACCTAAATTCTGCAGCAAAGTCTTCAATTTCTGCATTGTAATGAAGTTGAAGCCTGCAGTTTAATACTGTAGTATTGCCTGCAGCAGCTAGAATTAAATGCACACCTGAATTTGTTTCACTGAAGTCAAAATGTAAAGATCTATGGATGTATAGTTTTCTGTATTTTGAATATCAGCTTCAAATCTCAGTATTCCATTTTTGTCATGCTGCAGAATTTTGATTGATGACCATGCTGTTTGCCAGAAGTGTGTTCTCAGAGGGTCTGGGGAAGAGAACCCCTGATTATTATAGATGAGCTAACCGTGCCATATCCCTTCTAGCTAACATATTAGAACTATCTAGCTGAATAAAGCTGCAACCTTCCTGGAAACTCTCCCATTGGAGTCACTTCAATAATACTAGCAATAATGAGCTTCTGCTGTGTTATCTAATCATGATCTGAAAGGTCGTGACAACATGGTAACTAACATGGTGGTGACTGACTTATCCCCCTCTTTCTGGCATTTTTAGCACCTCTGGAAAGCAGTGCTACTGTAGTAGTAACCAATCAGAGATTTTTGGAGAACCTTAGTGTAGACAAGCTTTTAATCTGACCACGGACAGAGAAAAGCCTTGTTTACATTGTAACTTTGTGTGCCAACAGGGCTGATTTTTGCCTTTTGATCAAAACATGGCTTAGTTTTGCAGGGTCAGTTGGACTGATCCATGTGTTAACCATGCACTTGACTTCAGATAGGCTATAAAACATGGCTTGGCTGTAAGAATGAACTGTTCTAGTGGAGGGTTTAGAAACTAACAGCTTGAGATCAAGTTTCCTTCTTTCCTTCATAACACAATCTTGGGTCTTTTATGATGTGGTGTTTGCTACTTATTATTTTGCAATAATCTAGTGACCTTCTTTCCAAGAACTCAAGAATGCTTTGAAAGCATTAATTGGCTCTCACAAAAATTCTGTGAAGTAGAGATGTATTCGCTGGGTAGCCGAGAACAAAATGAGACTGTCACAGAGTCAGAAATAGACCAGTCATCTGCTCTAACCTTGGAGAACTGGAAATTCTTGATTCAGACTGTCAGTGTGGAGGGTTAGGTTGAGACTGGTGATAAACCTTTTTTCTTTTTTTCAAATATAGACTTCAGGTCCCTTGCTTAAAACTTTATCCAAAGCAGTGGTATAAAGAGGAGAGAAGCTGTTGCTTTTAGCAACTGTTTTTGTGAACCAACTATAATATAAACCTATGCTATAACTGGAGTGCCACAAAGTAGTATGCTGCACCAGGGAAGAAAGAGACCAGGAGATGCAATACAGTGCTTGAAGCACATAGTAGATGAATAGTGAGATACTGTAAGTACAGTTCAAACCACAAACTCAGAAAAAAAATACACCAGCCAAGGCAAAATCAGGTGGTGAATGGCTTAAATGCAAAGGAGATGTTTCACACAGCACACACACCGCTTGACAACAGGGAAGAAATGATGTGTATCTCAGACTGAGCTATTTCAGTGGATAACTGCTGGGAGATGCCCAAGAGTATGGTTCAGATCTCTGTAAGTGCTTCAAGGTCTGTTGTGTTTATAACAATATTGCAGCTAAATCTGTGCAAATGGCTGAGACCATTTATTTTTCCTCAGGAGGCCTGAGGGCCATTTTGTAATTCAGAAATTACATGTATTTATGCAAATTTGTAATACTATTGAAAAATATTTTTAAACTTGAATTTGGAACTTATTGAATGAAAATGGTTTCCAGTTCTCAATACAGGACCAGCCAACTAACCACAAAAATGTGGTGTGGATGGTTGTTTTAAGAATTCAGCTGTTTAAGGAAATCACAGCAATGTAAACAATTATTTTTTTCTCTCCTCTACCTGTACAAGACTTGCACTTTTACTGTGGGCCTTTCATATAGCTCTGCTGCTCAGAAGTAAAACTGCTGTGACTAATGTATGTTTGTGTTTTTGTTGTTTTGGGGGGGGGGGGGGTTCGTTTTTGTTTTTTTACATAAGCAATCTCATTTAAGCTAGTGGATTTACCTGCATGTGTGTGTATGTGTGTGTGTGTGTACACACACACACACACACACACACAATGTTAGTGCTTTAAGCATCTATCAGTTTGGGATCTAGAGAGACATTTGAAAAACTGTAATCAACCTTGCATAAGATTCAAGTGAAAGTCTGTTTTTTTGTAGGGAGGATCTTTGTGTCTTGGGCACTGTTCAACAGTAATAAAATAACACATCCTCCAGGCTCAGGCACATTGGATGGACTTATTCAGATGCCACGTGAGTGGATTTTTCTGAAAACTCATTGAATAAACTCTGCTCTTTTGGATGCTGTGTAGTTCATGGGAGCCTATTAGAGGTTGCCTGTTTTTGGCTTTTACTGACTTGTGCATCTGTTTTGGGATATACTCTTTGATAAGAGGTGTTCAGAAGGAGGCTGGACAGGCACCTTGTTGAGCTTGTCTGAGCCCAATAACTTCCTGCCCATGGCAGGGGATTGGTCTTGATGATCTTACAGGTCCCTTCCAGTCCTTAAATTCTATCATTCTATGATAAGAGGCTAAAATCCAGAAACAATCGATGGTGTTTGGAGCTGAATTTAAGATGCATTGCATTATACATTCTCAAACAATGCAAATCATTTGCTCTAAATTAGGCTTCTTTAAAATGTCTTCAGTCAGGCTCCAGGATGACTTGGCCTCCTGATGAGTTAGAGTGAGAAGAAACGGGAACAAAGGTAGTGTTGGGGAGAAGCAATTATTAAGAAAGAAGAACCACTGAAGTCTTTGGTATTGAAAATGGAAGCAATTGATTGAAAATTGGAGAAAGATCAAGGACAACAGAGAACAAATACCAAGACTTGGCAAGGAAGATGTCATTGGAAATGTTGATGCTGGTGGCTTCAGTGGAATGGAGTTGGGAAGCCAGAACAGTGGAGATCTGTGGCAACGTTTAAAGGAATGGAAGTCAGAGCAGTGGTTGTAAATGACTTGTCTGAGACCTCTGAAGGTGGTGTACTAGTCAAACATACTGTTTGAGTTGCAGGTGGACTCTTCTTGTGGGTAGAGGGCAATAGCTGGAAAAGAGGTGGAGGTAAGACAGATCTCGGATCAGGAGGAGACGAGACAGATAAGATGGGAGGAGATATTAAGACAGATAAATAACTGGGAAGAGACAAATCAAAAAGGAAAGGTGTCAAGAGCCCTGGTGAAAGTTAAATGCAACTCCTCAGACAGCAACTGGGAGTAAAGGAAGGAAGGAGGTACTGTAGAAATACTCTTTGAATTAGATACAAGGTTGTGGTAAGAGACACTAATAACTAGAAATTGAATCCTGCTTTGTCATGGGATGGCCACAGTTAGGTGGGAAATTGTGACTTTGAGGCAACAGCCTTTTGGTCAAACCATTCTGTCAGGTCAGAGTGGTCTGTCCGTGAGGTTGACCTAGGACATCCTAGGTCTTGAGTTGTCCATAGTGTGTTGTGGCATTTAAAGCACAATCATCCCCATGGCAGCAGTTCATTCTCATCAGACGGCCATCTGCACCCCCACCCCATCTAGGCAGTAGAACTTGCAGTAAATGAAGAGTCTGTTGATGCCATTGTGAAATGAGTGGATGTGATGTGGAAGTTGATTTTTTTTTTTTAACTCCATTCCTTTGTTGCTGCTGAAATCATTGACCCTGGAAACATGGTCAGTGCATGGGAGGTGGGAGAGCGCTGCTTGAGCTCTTTGCCTATCTCTGGTAAAGAATAGAGAGGTGGTGGATGTTTGAGTTAGTCATAAGGTAGCAGTATGCTATAAAATGTAACTGGACTGTAGGGTTTTCCAACACCTTGAAAAGAACTGAGGAGCGTGGGGCACAAAGGCACCATCAAATTATCAGAATTTCAGTTTTGCCCTGGGAAAAGTCTAAAGCAAAAATTATCTTAGTCTGGCACTTCTAAAGAAAATGAGTTAGTATGATATCTTCTTAGGAGAGGCCTTATGCCTGTGGGTATAGAAAATGAAAGTGTGAGGCCACACTTTGAGATCATGCAGTAAACAAAGTCAGGATTTCCACATAGTCTGGGGCTGCCACCTTCATTCTTCGTGTGGTGGATTGGGAACTGAGGTAAGAAAGCTGCTTTTCCCCAGCTCTCTTATTGCTGCTGTGTGACATACCTATATGTATTTTCCACCACACACAATGTTTTTAGTTTATAAGGTGCAAATCTGCCCTGCCTTCTGCTTGTCTTCAAACTACCATGGCTATTTACACCCCTTTGATCTTGAGTGCATCATTGAATCTTTCTGTGCCTGTTTCCCTTGCTACTCTTTGTCATGTTTTTGGTTTACATACGTATTTGACTTTATGAACAGCATGAAATCTGGGATTTCTTGATGTATGTTAAATAAAGGAGATGCATGGTTTTTGCACAACTGAAGTGTTGGACTGTCCTTGGAACAGGAGTAGCATATACAGAACAGTTAGCACTGAGCTCTGGGACACCTTGGCAGTCTTTCATAATCATAATGATGATAATTACATCATCTACCTCAAAGTACAGAACTTGGCTGTAAGGAGGAGGGGGATATCAGGTGAAGGAAGGTCAGATGGCCAAGAACCAGTGACAAAAGCCAGGCACTCTGCAGTGAACTGCACTCTGTGTATCTGGAAGAAGGTGTCTGTCTGCCCCCCTCAGTGTGTGTTATTGTTTTCTTGTTAAAATAACCTGAGGGTGTTGGTTATTTTAGGGAGAAACAACTAGGGACTGTCTACGCCTCTTCATCTGGTGATTCTTATTTACTGTGGGGAAGGGGGTTTCACCAGTGAGGAGGCTGACCCCTTTGTTTTCGAAGCCTCTTGTTGTGCACAGCTTCTGAAATATACAAGTTTCAGGCTGCTTTCCCCACAACTCAGCGGAAAACATTAGTGCCACCAATCTCTGCGACAGAACAATGGGTGACAAACTGCCTTGTCATTTCAATCAAAGCCACCCACACTTTTCATCTGATTTATCCAGGGTTAAACCCTTTATTACGCACCAGTTTGGGCTGCCCAGGGTAGCTGTTTTTCTTAATCTCTTGTCATAACTCTTGTAGGCGGGGAATGAAAGCACCTGCTGGCTGAAGTGACAGCTTCATTCTAGTAGCAAAGGATTCAGCTGAAAGAAAAAACAAATGGGGGCATGAACTTCTGGGCATGCAACTCAGCAGGACAGTGCCTTTCACAGAATTAAGGGTTTGTTTAAAAGAAACTATCAGAAATCTTGTCTGTACCCAACCCACCCACCTTGCACCCAAGTCTCTCCTTTTTCCTTAATGCTCCCTACTCCATCTCTCACTGGAAACTCCCTGCCTCCTTTTGTGCTGGGACTTTGCTCCTTTCTTTCCATTATCTCCTCAAACTTCACACTTTTTTCAACTGTCAACCATTGATTTTGGCTGTGGTGTGACTTACTCCTGTTCTGGTTTTGGTTTAAAAAAAAATATAAGTACAAAAGGAAAAGGCAAAGCAGAGCTAAATTGTGTAATATATTGCTTATTGTAAAACTGCACTTGCAAACACTTTCTTTCCTTTGTCTGCTCATCTCTTCTCCCTTGTTATTTCTCAGCGTGTCTACATGTGTGCATTTAATGTGCATTAGCCTGATTTAACGTGCATTAAGGGTGAGGATCTACACATGTGTGTCCTTAATGTACCTTAAAAATGGTGATATAAGGCTATTCAAGCCTAAATTTGATACCTACATAAAGCAGGTATCAGATTTAGGTGCAAATAGCTACATTGCATTTGCAAACATGTAGTTGTGCTAATGCACATTAACAAGGTGTGTCCATTGACTTGGAACTAACTTTAGTTGGTCCACACACCTGCATCAATATCCATTAGCGTGTAGACATGCACCTAAATCACCTTAATGCGCATTAAGCTAATGCACATTAAGTTTAGACACACATAAAAGCAAGTGTAGACACACCGATTGTGTCAATCTTTAACTATAGAGTGTTCTTTCTTTTCTGCTGTTCTCTGTGCTGGTAGTGTGATTCAGTCTGGTGTCTTCTCTATTTTGTCCAGGACTCTTGAGTGCTATTCCTCACCCTACCACACTGATGTGCTGTGTAATCCTGGACAAGTCGCTTAGTCCTTTGTCTTGGTTTTCTCAATGGAAAATTAAATTGGAAAATAAACTCAGTTCATTTTGTGAGTACTTTGACATCTGTGGTTGAAAAGAGCCATGTACTTACGACATTTTGTACAATCAAGAAAGGAGCAGCCATGGTCATTTCAGGGCAATTGTTTCAGAGGAATGAAAAAATCAAACAAATGGTCTGATGGTTTATATAAAATGAATAAAAACTTCCCTTATCATGAAAGACGCTGTGGAATCACCAAATGCAGTGCAGAGTTAATAACAATTACTGTACAGATTAAAACAAAAGAAAACAGACTTATCACACAGCTATTCACAAAATGGCTGCAGAGTAACAGAGGGAGAAAAGAATAAAAATAGATCCATTCTTTTCTAACCACCGAAAACAGTGATGCAATTCAGTTATTCTGAATAAATTCCTTCACAGCAGACTCTTTGATCTGATAAAGTATACTGTAGGTGAAATATAAGTCTTATGACTGCATTTTGACATTAGGTTCTTGATCATGTGGTATGTATAGTGCGTGTGTATTATTTATACCTCTAATAATTTATGCGCTGGCAGCACTGTGCACTAATTAATTTCTACTGGACAACCTCTGACATTCCAAATCTCAAAGCAGATTCAGGGGCCTAGTCTTTAAAACAAAACAGCCTACACTGGAAGGTGTAACTACACAGCACAATGCAGATATAGCTAAGCTAGCCTGGGCACTAGAAGCCATGTATACATTAGCGTGGTGCTTTGCCTGAATAACTAGATCTGCCCAAAAGCAGGAAAAATCATCCCAAGCGGAATGCCACACTAACTCCTGGTATCCAAGCCAATACTTGGAGAGCATGCTGATATACAGACCTGTCCAAAATGTTTGTCTGTCTTCACTTGCAAAAATAAAGTGTCCAATAACCCAGAATTGATGAGACAGTCATGTTTGAGTTCTATTTTCTCAGGACTGTGCATGCTAGAAATAGGTGGATTATACCATTATGAATGGTATACAGTACTAATAGGATATACAGTACTTATACAATGGGCTTTAAAATTATGGCCTATTTCTATTTTGAAAGCTATTCTATTTGGCTATTCTGAAATGCATATTCTATTCTTTTCCTTAGCCCCTGTATAACTGGACTCTGTACCATACTTCTCTCCAGGCATGGATCCAGGGCAGGTGCAGTCATGCAGTTGCAGCCCCTCCCCTTTGATTCCTAGTCCGCCCAAAGTATAAAACCAACTGCCTGGTAGTGGCAGCAGCACTTCTATTCAGGCACCACTGATGGAATCAATTGATTTCATGGTTCATTATCATGTACCTGATTCCTTCTAAACTCTTCATTCTATAGTTGTTAACAACCCTGTCTCTTTTTGAAATGGTCTCAATGTTGTACTGATTTAGCTATTTTTTCTTCTGCAATTCTGTTATTAGCTGCTCCTGGTAATGTAGCTCCTATTTCACAGCTTGGGAAACTATATTTAACTCTAGCTAGAAACATTAACTCATGTGTATAGATAATTTTCAGTGAAGCATTAGATTCACTGTCAAGATGCCTAAGAAGGCTAGATTTGGTTTTATGAATCTGAAAAAGAGAGATCCATTTATTTCTTATGATTACGGGATTAATGAAACAACATCTTTTGATTATTTTTTTTGCTCAGATGTTGTGTGGTTTGTTTGTTTTTACACATAATATATGATATAGCAAATCTATATTTGCTTTTGCTCCAATCTTAACCCGAATAATATAGCCGAAGGCCACTAGCTTATTAGTGAAACTTCTAGTTGTTTGTTTTTTTTTAACTTGACAGAAGTATGCTCCCCACATCATCTGCATTCTCCTTTTCAAAATCCTAGATCCAAAACCCATGCTTCCTTCTATAAAGAGAGAGGAACATAGGAAAACAGACAATGTATTTTTTAGATGCCCTAAGATAGTTTTTCTGCAATATACATACTATATATATAACTTATGATGGTGTGGTTTGCTGGGAGGTTTTAATGCTGTTTGCCTCAGATGAGCTGCCAGTCTTGACTTCACCACTTTGAGAAATTTGCCTACCTTAAGCAGCAATAAAACCTTTTCAGAACACATGTATGTTCTTTCTATCCAACATGCATATTTGATACTATGGCTATGTCTACATGTATGGTTTGCATAGTGGCAAGAAATACATACATGGGCAGTAGGAAAGGGGTGATTATTCTATTCAGGGGCTCAGCAACAGAAGGGCTCCTGAGTACTACAGCAAATAAGAGAGCCTTTGGCCCCAGAAGGATTTGTGATGCCTATTGTGGGAGAAGAGAGAACTGAGTGACTTTAAAGGTACTATATATAGCTAGAATAACCATATAGTCCATTGCTGAGTAGGAGATTTCAGTCTCCAGGTCACCCAGTGCAGCAGCCTCTGCCGGCATTGAAATTCACACTAAAAATGGAGGATGAGGAGGAAAATAAACATGGCAGCCTTGACATGGCAGCCAGGGGAGAAAAGGGATGCAGCTATGATAAGGGCATATTAGAGAGCACACTGTGTTTAAAGAAGAAAAATTTCCTAAGTGATTGTGGGTACAGCCAAAGAAATACTGGATAATTTACAAGGCAGTAGCATGCGAAACCCTCAGTCTGGTTCTGTGAAGCGCTGAGCACCCACTGGTCTCGCCAAGAACCACAAGAATGGTAGAAGCTCAGCAGCTCCCAGAATTGAGCCTTCTGAGATCAGAGGCTGTGCTTTAGTGATTGATGTCCCATTTCAGCTTGATGTAATTTATTATCAGAGGAAGGAAAACGAGAGGCCCTTTTTGGTGGGAGAGGAGAAGATGAAAAGGAGGAGAGGGGAGAGCAAAGAAAATGTGCGAATAAAGGTTGGAGGGATAAATTATGCTGTAAAAGGTTGAACTGCTTCTAGAGGCAGTCAAGATGGGAACAAAGGGAAGGCACCAGTTACTGGATCAGAGAATAAGCAGAAAAGTATTAGATTAAGGGGAGGCTTGTAGATATGCTGGCTCAGTAACTTGCCTTCATGTCATCCCCCTTATTGTTAGAAATGAACCTTGGAAGCCAAGCTGTGATGGAGGGAAAAGGTACAAATCAAACGCTGCTTTAATCATGACCTTTAAGGTAATGGTAGAGTTGCCCTCCCTAAAGCTTTACTGCCAGAGATGAAGACCAGAAGAAGCCCAACAGAAGCTTCAAAATCATCTAGCATAGCAAACATTACTGTTGCTGTGGGAATCTCGTAAGTTGTGGGGAGGTTCTGTCCAGATGTGCATTCAGGTACTTGCCTAATCCTGACCTGAATTTTCTAGATTTTAGTATGGATTTGCAACCAGGCCTGGCCTTTCCCATTTTAACAAATGCTAGACCTCAGTACTTTAGCAAGGAAGTTTGGCACCTGGGCCAAGCCTGCAGAGGCAGCCCACTCTTGCCCTGTGCATGGATCTGGGGGGCACACGGACCTTCCATACTTGCCTAGAAGTGCATGCAGCGGTGGGAGCCACCCTCCTCCCCATCTCTGCACCTCGCCAAACGATCTGCTTTTGGCTGTGTTCCCCACCCCACCCCAGCTGGGCAGCACCTGTTGGTACCCCTTTGCTTCAGTGCCTGGGGTGGTTGCCCTGCTTGCCCCC
>NW_005841916.1:2563404-2567834 GCF_000455745.1 Alligator sinensis | reverse complement strand
CGCTCTTCCTACGGTACTGCTAGACCTTCATAGATCACTCTTCAATTTTTCTTGATTCATCTTCACTGGTTGGCCCTTTGCAAGGAGAGGGGAGACCTAGTGGCTCACTTTCCTTATCTAACCAGTTATCCAAGTCACTATAGAACCACTAATCTAATCTCAGTGGCACAAGAGAGTAGAGTAAAATGAGGATTAGTGCAAGAATTTGGAAGTATATAAGGCACGGACTGGAGGGAAAATGACAATGGGCAGTTCCCTCAGATTGCTGATGGAGTTCCTCAAGGATCAGTCGTGGGATTGATCTTATTTACTATTTTATTGATATCTTTGCCATGAAATATAGGGACATAGGAATAAAAATTGCTGATGGGACAAAGTTGAGATGCACCATCAACACAGAGGAGGACTAGACTGTCTTAGAGGAAGAATCCAATGACCTTGAGAAGCAGAGTAATAGAAATGAGATTAAATTTAATAATACAGAATTCAAGGTTGTGCACTAAGAGACTAATTAGAATTTCTGCTATAACCTTGGGGCTTATCAGTTGGTAATAACTGAGGAGGGAAAAGACCTGTATATCAGTTTATCACAGGATGACTAAGCCAGTAGCATAATGTGCCGTGAAGGCAGATTCTAGGATGGACTGGGAGCAGCAGTTTCAGTAATAATATTAAAGTATTAAAAGACCTTGTACAAGGCCTCATCTGGAATACTCCATTCAATTTTTGTGACCCATGTTCAAGAAAGATGGGCTCAAACTGAAATGAGGGCAGAGAAGAGTTATTAGGCTCTTCATTTCCCTGAGCATCCTATCATACTAGAGGAGACTAAAAAGGTGTTGCTTGATTCATCTAGAAGAGTGGTTCTCAGTCTTTTTAGAATGAGGGCACCCATCAATAACTTTACTGAATTTAGTAGCACCCCAATTGGGAACTACTGTTGTACTGCATCAGGCCCTATAGAGTCTCAACAGTTCCCCCATTCAAGCCTTGCCTGCCCAGCTCTCCATACCAAGGTGTACATCATAGTATCTTTGAAATCAGAGGCACAAACTTGTTTGATTTTTTACAGTACAGCTGTATGGTCTGTGTTTTATTAGTAAGAAGAATTTGTAAAACATAGGGTCATATTTGTAAATTATATAGCTATAGCCTTTTTACACTGAAATGTCAAAGCTGCAATTCCAGGAAAAGCCAGTGTCATTTAAATATTTTATAGTCCCCAAATACTGTAATCAAAATAATGCAGTGGTGAAGTGATTCCACACTCCAATAACCTCTCCATGGAATGGCTTTTTCCATGGATAATTTTGCTGTTAAAAATATATATATTAAAAGGGCAAAACAAGAGACCGGGTTCCCTCCCAGTCCCCATGCTGTTTCAGTCGGTTCCTAATTGTATTGCTGTTGCCCCTGCAGCAGTCATGTGAAACTGCACTGTGCCTCCTGCAGGGCCAGACTGGGAAGCGGCTGTGGCAGAAGCACACCCTTATACTGCAGCCCTTCCTGGTCTGACCACGCATGGTTGGGTGTGGCTCATAAATATGGTAGCTCTGAAATAAAAGCTTTTAAATAAGAGCATTATATGGTAAAGGACAATGTTGGCACGAGAACAAATGGAGATAACTGGCCATTAATGACTTGGGGCTCGAAAATAGAAGGTTCTTAACCATCTGAGGAGGGAGGAGTCTGGAACAGCTCTTCAGTAGAAGCCCTGAGAACAAACAACTTAATTACAACCTAAGCAGTTTTCAGGCAGAGCTTGATCGGCTTAGAGTTTCTATGACGTGGCTGCCTGTGAAAGCAGAGGACAGGACTTGATGACCCAGGAAGTTATTTCCTATCGTATGCTTCTAGTAATTTACGTTAAGTCCCATTTGATCTCTGCTTTAAGAAAAATATCACCCCTCTGGGATTTCCCTGCAACCTTTGCCTGAGGGTGCACTTGTAAATTGTAAATCGATCAGTTCTTAAGGTCCCCTTTCCTTTCCCCACAGGATCTGCTTATCTCATACTGGGAGAATGAGTAGAGAGTTTTAAATCAAACATTGAAAAATGGTTTGGCAAGATCTAGAGATGACTGAAGATTCATCTTGTAAGCTTTTTAGTGTTATTTTAATCCAGCCAGTGTAAATATACCTAATTATTGCAGCATTTTGTATCTGAAGCTACTTTTAATTCAGTGTTGTGGCATTCAGATGAATAGATCATCACTGACAGATCATAAAATATCTTGTGTTTTCTATTTTAATCTGTGTTGAAGGATATGGTATCTACCTTTTTTTTTCACCAAGGAATTGATTGTTAAACCCCCAATCTTAATGCGACCCTTTGGCCACCTCACCAACTCATTTGGTCCCCTGCTTGCAAATGTGATCCACTGTGCTGCATATTCACCTACTTCTTAATGTATTTAACCTGCTATGAAGCATGCATTGCATTTATTTAAGAACTGCATGCCCTTTACAACAGTTATAACGATAGGGCTATTGGAAACACTCAAATGTCAGTTTTGATTTTGTTCCTTGAATGTGACATTGGCTTTACTGGGAGCAAGACTAGACCCTTGGAGAATTCAGCTAGCCTGAGAAGTAGGTCGGATGTAAGATGTAAATTGAGGAAAGCCTCTGTGATGACAGATTTCTTTTTCAGCTCAACACCGTGAGGTGTCACAGCATCAGCAAGTTCTGACACAGAGACAGAGACCTTAGCAACGGAAAACACACAGCTGCAGTACTATGATTAAAAACAGAGAAAAACCCACGTATAGCCAGAAAGATGACTTCTGTGAATTTATGTGTATGCATGATGCTGGCTACCCAGGGGTCTATTACTGCCTTTTATCGTAAATGGTAGCAGCATGCAACTGAGTCTGTGCTTGCCATGCAGAGGTAAGCCACAGACTGTCGAGCTCTGATCTTTAAGGGCAGCAATGCACCAAGTCTGCAGTCTCCATTATATAGCATTTTTGTTAAAGATTGACCGGGTGCTCAGTTTTGTGTCGGAAGCAAAAATGAAGGTAGTGACTATCATAAAGGAGGTACCATATTTACTTAAACCCAAGACAAGGTCCCCCCCCAACACACACATTTAACATGGGGGGGACCCCTTTTCTTGGAATCCAGTACAGGGTGGCAGGGGGACAAGTGGCTGCTGCAGCTCTATCTGGCTTCAGCCCCAACCCTCAGTCAGAGCTAGAGCAGCAGCTGCTGCCCCCCTCTGCACATAGCCCCACCACTCCCCTCTCCCTCCCTCCAGGCTGGGGCAGGGAGCATAGCCCTAGCCCAGCCCTGTAGCAGTGGGTAAATATGGTAATTGTTAACTAAAGTGGACCAGTCTTTTAAGTGATAGTGAAGAAAGGTTGGCCCTTTGTAAGGCTAATTTGAAAATGATTGCAAAACTAGATCAAAATCTTTTAATGAATTAAATTTAAAAAATGCCACTTTTTCCCTAACTGTCCCTTCTACAAAGATGTCTTACTGAATTTCACCAAACTACCATAGGCAAGAAGCCCCAGAATACTAACCTAAGGCTCTGTCCTAAAGCCACTGGAAATTTGTTATCAGTTTGTGCTTCATTATAACACAAACAAGAGATGTTTTAGTTTAGAAAAGATGTAGCTAGCAATGATTGAAATATGAAGATTTTTTAAGTACTATGTCACTATACACTGCTGTTTTCAAACCTAGGAACATTTAGAAATTCCATTTTATAAGAAATAATTTGCTCTTGTTATGATCAACGATACAAACATTTCTGACATTTCCAGTGAGATGGAATCTCTAAAAGTTGTAGGTTTTGCATTCTTCCACAAATGGAAATTCTGAGTTTTGACCAGCTGTACTGCACAATACTAATGCAGGTGTGTGATTTTACTCGCCTGATTAGTCCCTTTGTCTTTAGCTACTTGTACTTAAAGTTAAATACAAGTTTTCTGCATCGTAGCTAAAACTTTTTCCAACATTTTCCAAGTGACGTAAAATCTTTGTCACTTTAAAATAGTTTCTTCAGTGTTAGCAGAAAAAAGTTACTTTTAAGTGAGCAACAAAGTTTGTATGAAATTATTAATACTCATGCCCAAAATAGAAATCTAAAGTTCAGTTTCTAAGCCTATATTTAGGTACTGAAGTCACTTTGACTGAAAATCCTCCTTTAAGGAGTACAAGTCCAATTGGCTTCAAACTGAAGACAGAAAAATCTAATTCAGCTTTCTTGAACTGTGGAAGTGGAATTTTTTCAAGGTGGCACTGTTCACAAATCTAATACAAAATATTGCTTATTCATTTGCGTTTGAGCAAAATCACATCTCCTAGTAGTGTGCAGTGGCATACTGTGAATCTTCAGCGCCCGGGAGCCAATGCTTACATTTGCGCCCCCTGCCCCATCTGTGGCCGATTGCAAACGGGGCGGGGGGGTCCTCCCGGCAGCCG
>NW_005841916.1:2547601-2563373 GCF_000455745.1 Alligator sinensis | reverse complement strand
GGGGCCGATGGCAACGGGGGCGGGGGGGCCCCCCCGGCAGCCGATCACGGGGGGGGGGAAGGAGTCCCCTGGCAGCTGATCACTGAGCATGAAGGTGCAGGCGGCAAAACCAGAAGTGCTACCAGGGGACCGAGTACCCCTGGAGGGCCCAGCTGGTGTCCCCCACCCCCGGCTGGCACCCAAGGGCACGACTCCTGCCCCCATTAGTACACCCCTGGTAACATGATTTGTGGCTCTGAGTATCATATTTTCTCACATATAACACACCCCAGAATATAGTATGCACTGTTTTTGAAAGGCAGAAGGGAGAAAAAAACGTCTGTTTCTTGTAGTAATTGGGCATGTCTACACGTGCATTAATGCACTTTAGTTAGTGTGCATTAAATCTAGTACATCTGGGCAGTTTTACACATGCGCTGGGGGTAGGCGTTGCGGGGGTGCTTTAATTAGAGTGGCTTCAATAGCCCCTCTAATTAAAACGCTGCAATGTCTTGTGTATTAGCATCCCCACGCTTCGAAATGGCAGCAGGGGCACTTAAGCTTGTTGAATGAGCTTTAGTTTTAGTTAATGCACCACCACTGCCATTTTGAAGGGTGGGGATGCTAATACATGAGACGTGGAGACTGGCTGGAGTGCGGTAATTACCATACTCCAGAAGACTTGGTTAACTGAGTCTGCTCTGATGCGCTGTCATTACAAAGTAAACCATATTAGCAAATCAAGACTGCATAAAATCAGAAGAAAGTGAAGCAAGATACAAATAAACATCTATTTAAGTGCTTTTTATCCACACTGTTATTAACAGCACCTAGTCCTTATCTTCAAAGTACTTTGCAAGCGTTGACGCTGCCTTCTGTGGTATGTGTGTTACATTCTTGTTTTTCATGTACCCTAACTTTTACGTTTCAAAATGTCTGCTATCAGCAGAGACAGCTGCTGTTTTGTAAGGCAGTGATAAAATATGTTAGAGAAGACACTGCTCTCACACAGCCTTTGATTTTTGGTTTGTCGATTTCCTTAAAGTCATCTTGATTGAAAGTATATAGCTTTTATGACTGCAGTGATCTGTCTTAACAAGTGCACAGAAGCTAGGAACAACTGAACTAAAGATATTAGAGGCAAAGGGGGACAGAAGGGAATAACACTGAGTTTATTAAAATCTTACCTACTTGTGTTGGAGAAAAGAACCATAAACCTGGGCTTCTATGAAATTTTACCCTAAACTCATTAGTAAACCACTGAATGATAGTATATTACAAAATTTTCAGGTAAGAAGGATTACACCACAAATGCAAACTGTTTCCAGCTTACGATTTTATCATGAGGCTCCCAATATTTGCTTTGTCTTCTTTATGTGCTGGCTCCTCCAGTCATGCAGTTGCTTTTGGGGAAAACTTTTTTTTTTTTTTTTAAAGCTGAGACTCTCAGGTCATTCGTTTGTGTGTGGTTTCTTTTTGTTCTTTCCCTTAAGCTGTAACAGTTACAGAGACTCAAATCAGAAAAAAAATTTAAAGTCCCAGTTAAAAAATTGCCATGATGCTGGGCAATGGGGGGGGTTTGTCTCCTATTTAATGCTTGTATTACTGTAGCACCTATGAGGCCTAATCATGGACCAGCAATATTGGATTATATTTGAATGGCATGCTACTGTGCAGCATCTCCTCCAGAATAATCTTTTTAAGAGTAGCCTGCTGCAGGCTCACATGGATTGCTCATGCATGGGCAGCTTGCCCACCAGCTGGTGACTTGAAGCTGCTGACAGGCATTCAGTTAAAGGTGTGATGGGATCTGATTCATGATCCCAACAACCACTACATGTGCGTGGCAAGACACATGATTTTGAGATCAGGGATCAGACCCCAAACATGTCTTACTTGCCAGTACAGGGGGAGCCTGGGATCAAGACCCTGGGCTCCCTCTGCACCAGCAAGGGTGCCTCACAATCCATTAATTGTTGTCTGGCTGTGGTGACCCATCTGGCCAGTTTGAGCCCCTGAAGTCAGCCACAGATCAGCTGACTGGGGGAAGCTTGCCGGCCACACCAGGGCTCAAACCGGTCCCACTGCAGTCCCTACTGGCTGCGGATCAGCTGATCATTGGCAGCATGAAGATTGCACCAGGCACATTTGAGCCCAGGTGCAGTCTACCCAGCCACATGTTCTTTTTAAGGTGTGATTGAAACCAGTCACAACATTTTTACACATTTTTTGTTGTGCCATTAATTGAATGTGTGGCTGGGTCATATTTTAAGATGCTATTAACTAGTTAATGAGTGTAATGTCTGCCAGGGGCCAGATGGGTGCAATGAAGGGAATTTCAATCTTGTGTGTTCTGGCACCTTCAACAAATGACAGGCTGGTTAAATGCCTCTGACTGGATCTTGGATCAAGACCAGCTGAGCCCTGCCCTCGGAAATGGTTCATTGCTACCTTCTGCAGTGCTGTGTGCGCCTTGGGACACTCCCTCAGCAGAAGGCAGATCTTGTGGGATGGAAGGAAAAATTGCCTGAGGCCCAAGGAGAATAATAAGTCTTATGAACATAATGGTGTTGCTCCTTTGTCTATAGTTCAACATTCTCATCTTCCACTCTCTTCCATTCTCCTTAAATGCAATAGGCTGTTTTAAAAAAGGAATATTTCCTGTGCTTCAGACTAGAAGCCAGGTACTAAATGCATAGCTTTTAACAGAACTTGCTGTATTCCCTAATTCTCATCTTCATATCAACTCTTTCTCTCTTTTGTTCCCTGCTGTTATCTAGTTTTCTACTGCCCTCCAAGCTCCCTTTGCCCATCTCATACCAACCCCTGATGTCAGTCTAGTTGAGAGTGACACAGCAGTAAAGCAGCATCTCCACAGCAGTAGATGATGAAAGTGTTTTCAAGCTAGCGATGAGCAAATTCTCCCAACCCAGCACAGAAGGGAGAATCTGTTGAGGGACTTTGCAGAAAGAAACCATTTAGGAGGTCTGAGCACTGCACCAAGTGAGAACAATTTAAAAGATGATGCGACTTCCTCTATGCTGTGGCTTCCGTGTTTCCTCCTACTGGTGTGGGGGAGGGAGACTCTCCATCAGGAAAGGAAAGCAAGGCACTTGGCTGTGCTTGTTGCTGATGTGCAGTCTTTTTCTCTCCTTCTCACGTGTGTGAGACAGAGGGCTGAACAAAGCCAGCTGAAGCCCAGGGTGCTATGCCAGCAATTTGTTTGGCACAGTAACTTGCTGCTTGTGCTGTTGCATACAATGAACTGCTGAGACATACTTTGTATAGTTAAATCTAGAGTGTGCATGCATAGCTGTGTGCATGAGAGTGAGAATATGCACATGCATGTGCTGCGGTTCCGTAAGGAGAATGTAACGACGGATGAACCACAAAGGTTTGAGGGGTTGATTTGATTTGGAAAAGTGGTCAAATTTTATTTGAGTTCTGTGGTTCTGGACAACCTCACCAGAGCAGTGTCTCCTGACCTGTATAAGACTGCAGGTACTTCTGTTGCCAGCCTGATACTAGCAGTTTTGCACTTCTTTTGCTGGTCCCAGAAACAGAGACAACATCAATAATGGAAAGTGGGGGGTGGGTGGGGAAAGACTTGACTATCTTGTGAACTACAGATGTTTGGTGAAGAGTCAACCTACCTGTACTTTATTCTGTCTGATTTTCTACCCCCAGGCCCACAACCTCCATTGCATGCTTGGTTTGGCTCAAACAAGAACCCACTGAATGTTCACCCATTTTCTGAAATTAAATCCTTTGGAAGTTTGAAAAAATTCACTTCACTTTTGTTATAATGTTACCTTTTTTTATCTGGCTTGCCTCTTGCAAACTAAGGATTGGAACCCTGAAATATGGTGCATTTCCTGCTTCACTAAAACTGGTGAATATTAGAATTCTTGAAGGCGTTATAGCTGATGGTTTGGTGAGATGACCTCATGAAAGCATCTAAGAGTTCTGATTCTAATTATTCACTTTTTAATTGTGATATACTTAGCTGTATAGCTGGGAAACGGTGCGTGTTTCTGTCCTTCATTTTGAAAATTCGGAGTGTGCTGCTTGCTGAGTTAGCTGCCTCTGTGAGATGCAGCTGATTCAGCATGTTGTAGAGCATGTAAACAAGGCTCACTTGCTGTCTGTCCGGGAAACTTTACTTGTTTTCCCCAAATCTAGACATTACCAAGACTCAAAACTGAAGCTGTGTATTTACGGGGGAAGGAGCAAACCTGTCCTGAACTTTCTGAAAGTCTCTTGCCCCTGTTCTATATATACTTATATAAGGAGAAAGACCTAGAGCAGGGGTGGGCAAAATACAGCCCGTGGGCCAGATCTGGGCCACCAAGGGATTCTATCCAGCCTGCAACAGGTCCCTCAGCCCCATCCTGCCCAGGTGGGGAGGGGTAGGGGGAGCAGCCTGGGCCATGGTGCATGCAGCCAGTCCCTCTACCCCCAGCTGTGCAGCAGGGCTGGGTTGGTGTTGGACTCAGCTTCCTGGCAGCCCTGGCTCCAATATTGGCAGCAGCAGCCAGAAGCTGCTCCTACTGGACCATGACCTGGTGCCCTGCACCCAACCTCTGTCCAGGAGCACTGGGCAGAGTGGGCGGGCAGGATCTCTATGGAAATCAGCCCAGGACCCCCACGGGCAGGTCATGCTTGGCCAGGCGGATGGAATGGGACTGCAAGTGGGTGGAGAGTGGCATCTAGGAGTGGGATGGATGGCCAGGGCCAGGATCGTGGGGCAGTGACAGCAAGGAGCTGGGGCCTGTGGCAGAGCCATGATTCACTCCCCACATGTCTCTGCCCAGGTCCCTCCTCTGCCCTGGGCTCCAGCTCCACACTCACCACCCCATAATCCTAGTCCCAGCCCTGCCCTCCTTTCTCGCTCCTGCATGTCATTCCCCACCTGCCCATGGCCCCATCCTATCTGCCTGGCTGACCGTGCCCTGCCCTGCCAGCGGGAGCCTCAGGCCAGTCTCCATGGAGATCTGGTCCACCCACCCACTCCATCTGGTACCCCCAGCAGTGGGTGTGGGGTGTACAGGTTTGGGCCATATAAGATCAATTGCTCCTCCCCCGCCATGCTGGGCTAGGCTAACACCCCCCCTCGCCGCCAGGCCGGACCGTGCAACAGGTTACCAATACTCCTTAAGTCACCCTCCAGCCCAAATAATTACCTACTCTTGACACAGTTTCTGTACCAGTGGTCAGACCAAACTGGTATGAACTTGCATGGTTTCAGTTTCTCTTCTGATTGCTTCACTTCACTGGTGTCCTCACCAGCTTCTCAAAAAGGCAGATATAGTCTTGTTCTTAAATGCTCTTCTACAATTGAAGCTGCAGGGCTGTTTGCCACGTCCTGTCCTAACCTGCTAGACACCTGTCAACACTGCCCATTAGCCTAGAGCCATGTCTAAGAGCTCAGTCTCCAAGGTGGACTTGTACAGTGTAATGACTGAGCCACAGCGAGGGCTGAACCTTTTAGCTTAGGCACCAAAATCTTTTAGCTCAAGCTCATGGTTTTATCTCTCTAATTTTAATTGTAATTGGTATTTATTTATTTTATGGTCTCATCTCTTTGCTGATGACCTAACCAGGAGTGTCACATTTCAGTTGTGGATGAAGCAAGTGCTGTAAAGAAGGCGGCACGAACTAAATCATGTCAAACAAGTAGCACTGCCTGTGCATCAAACTCTCTCTCTCTCTCTCTCACCCGTGTCTAGCGTTGTTGGGGAGGGGGCAATACAAGCAGCTCTTGGAGTTGCAGCAGGACCAGACCCTCCTGTGCCCTGCAGTCCCCCTTTGGGAGCATAGCCAGCTCCGCGTCCATTCTCATGTTGACCTACAGGCTGTGTTCTGCCTCAGGTCTCAGTAAATGGGAGAGGCCATCTATCAGAAGTTACTGCTGTTCCTTCCAGCAGTAATTTCAATGACAAATGTACCAGATGTGGTATGACTTTCTTAGGCAAATATGCTGTTCCCTTGAAATTCAAAAAGCCCCAAATACAGTAGCTCTAGGAAGGTGGTGTCTGTGGCTGTGATACAGGGGGAATACCGCACAGCCTGGCTATGGTGTAGTGGAGCATCGCCTTACGTTCTATCAGATGAAAGCGTGTGAAGCACTGAGAAGCCCCCAAGTTGCATAGAGCCTGAATTAAGGCCTCTTCTATATTTAGTTTTTTATGAGGTAACGATTTTTTGGGTACTACAGCTCGCAGTTCTCTTGAATCCTTCCTCAGATAAGCTTGGTGTTACCTGTCTTTGATAACAAGCAGTCTCAGATGTGTGTTGTGCTGGGGCGGGCGGGCGGGTGGGGGCTAGATTAACATCTGTCTTTAAGGAAAGCGTAGCGACTCACTGTGAGGCTTCAAAGTGACAGCGGGGGTGTGCACATAAGTGGTGTGGGGGGGAGGGGGGGCAGCAAGAATGTCTCTGCTTAGATACTATGGTTTATCAGCTTCAGGTGAGAAATTAATTGACAGGACCTGGTGGTTACGGACACAGTGCTTTTGTGGTCAGTTGTTACAGAAGCAAATCCTGCTGCTTGCAGTTCTCTTACCAGCATCTGGGAACAAATCTGTGTTAAATAGAAGTCAGAGGCCATGGCTTTAGCAATGGGATTGAGAACCCAGTCTAGCTTGCAGAAGTCCCATGAGGGTTCCCATGACTCAGCTGGCCTTGAGCAAGGAAGGAAGAAGAAGGCTGATGAAATGGAGCAGGAAGAGTTGACCTTATTCAGCGATCCTTTCCTTGGTGGCCTCCTATCCTTCTGATCTGTAAATGGAAAATCCAGCGGGTGCAACCAGAGCTCCGTGGAGTGAAGCACAACTGGAAACACGATAGGAGAGCCTAAGAAAGTCGATGCAGTCTAGGACCCTCTAGTGGCTGGATTGGTGGGGGGAGAGAATAAAAAGGGCTAAAACTAGCCTCTACTGCTAGACCACTATGTTGGCTTCTCTGTAGACTGACTGTTATTTCTGGAAGACATTCATGCAAATCCGAGTCAGACTTACATTGCCCTAAGGTGCTACGCTAGGAAGAAATTCCCTTTTTTGGGAATGATGGGATTTTCCAAAGCTGGAATGGAGCATAGCAGCAGGTACCCAGAGAAAACACACAGCCAGCATCATTTCGCTTCCCTCTGATTCCCCAACATTCCCTCCCATGGAATCAGACTTCCAAGTACCAATGTAACACCCCCTCTGTGGGCCAGGTAAAGCAGAGAGGGCATGTTAAGATGCCTCATTGATAGACAAATCCTTTAATATACCATTTTTAATATCTGAGAGCAAGTTTGGTCAGGAAGCAGAATCAGGATAGTTTGTGCATGTGTGTGTTTGTTTTTTCGGCCTTTTAGAAAGCTGTTGCTCTGTGTGTGTGCTAGGGTGTATTTTTAACTGGTGTTGCTTTTCTCATAGCCATTCCATTGTGAATGGTGTAGTTGATTCTTGATTGCAAGCAAAATCACCAGGAGCTGATAGCTATTTGCCCGCCTGCCTGTGAGGTGGATTTTTGCAATTTATTCGGAAATAGCCCTTGTCTTTGGAGGAATGTTTCTCCTAGCCTCTGGCTTGCCCTTGAGAGCTCCAAGATCTGCAACCTCAGAGCCCAGCCGCTACAGGAAGAAGGAAATATTTGGAGTGTTCCAGGATTACAGCATCAAGTTCTGAATTAAGTTGGCCTGTGTAAACCAGGAAAGATCAGATCAGATCCCACAAGCAGCGCATAGAGTTTGGTGGAGAAGGGATGGATAAAAAGGAGTTTTCCAAGAGGCTTTTAAGTTAATATTTAAGGAATGAAGAGTGTCTCTTGTCTGCACAAAAGCAATCCTGCAGAAGAAAAGAGAATGGTCAGGAAAGCAGAATGTAATGGCGCTGAACAGATTTGATAGGTACATGAAATGAGTTTTCCCACCTGCAAAGGACAATAACGTTCTTTTCTCCAACATGTACCTTCAGAGTTATTAGCACCCAGCTAGGCTGTCCAATGCACAAGGTGCAGACAGGAAATGGTAAGCCTGAAACTTGCACTTGTTTGATATTGCTGTGTTTTGTTTTTTTTTATTTGTTCGTTTATTGTTGGCCTTTTCTAAAATAGCCCACTCAGCACTGATGGAATTGTTGAGGCTGAGTCTCTTTCAGTCCTAGGAGTTCTATTTGTCTAAATCACTTCCCAGTGGAGCGAAAGTCAACGAATAGGAGAGCTTCATGTTTCTGACTAGTCTATGGGTAGATGTAAGACCATTTGAAATACCTATGGTCAGTGCCATAGGAAGGGGGGAGGTGGGGCAAGTGCCCTGGGCGCCGAAGCAAAAGGGTGCCAATAGGCTCTGCCCAGCCATGGTGGGGTGTGTGATGGAGCTGCAAGCTGCTCGTTTAGGGGGCTCTGGGACAGGGAAGGGCAGCTCCTGCTGCTGCATGCACTCCTGGGCAGGCATGGAGGGGCATGTGCCCCTTGGATCTGTACTCAGGGCGAGGGCAGGCTGTCATTGTGGGCTTGCCCTGGATGCCAAACTTCCTTGCTATGACACTGCTTCTGGTTATTACTTTGTGCCAGTTTTCAAAATCTCCATTTAAAAACTTTTCTTCTCTAAAGGTCTTACGGTAGGCGTTTAGGAAATGTTATACATCAGGTGTTTGTGTGGGACTGCAGACATTAACATCACCCACCTCTAAATTAATGTTTAGGTTTTGGTTCCTATCAATAGTTTTTACTTTTGAAATAATCCTAAATATGCTTTTACAGCAGTCTTGGTATTTTTCTTCCTTGGCTTTGATGGGAGCAGGATGGGATTTTCAGAGAGTATGGCACCCAAAAGCAGAGGAGGAAAAGAAAACTCCAAATCTTCAGGGAAACTTGGGAATTAACTGGCCCCTAATTTTATAATAGTTTTACTATATATTGCGGATTTACCCAAAGAAACTTGTCTGCCTATGTCCTGAGACCAACACGGCTACAACCTACATCTTTATATATTGTGTGCCCTGCAGTCCTTCACTTAGTATTTGTTTTTTTTTTCTTTGCTGGTTTGAAATGAATATACAACAGACTTTCAAACTTCTTTGAACATTTGCAGTGAGAATGAAGGTAATCGTCTGTCACAGTCTGTTCTCAGTTCTGCTGAAATAAATATAGAGTCAGTCATTGTAGTAAGTACAGTCACTCTGGATTTACAGAACTGAGAAGAGATTAGCCCCATATGTTTACGATTTTGTTCAAGCCTCTAATATTTATTTGCTACTACTAAATTATTGAATGGCAAGAATCAAACTGCTGTTGTACTATTAAGACTTGACTGTAATTTGTATTTGCAGTAAATTCATGGGTGTCAAGTTTGACCTTGATGAAATGAGAAGCTGCTCGTTTCCACGCAGATAATATATAACTTTCAGTAGAATTTCCTTACTTTCCTGGGATTAATTAAAATATTAGAATTGTTGAATTTCTAAAATATAAGCTGATGACACACACTGAAAAAAGTGTCAGTAGATTTGAAAAAAGATCTCGCTCTCTCTTTTTTCTTTTTTTTCTTTTTTAATTCCGATTAGCTGTTCCCTTACATCAAGGATTACAAGCCATTGGGTACGGAATCAAATCTTGCCCCATATCTGGTTAGTTGATTGTCCTTATTTTTCTGCAGAAGGCTTAAATAGTTTAATGAAATCTCCCTTGAAAGCTGCACAAATTCTAACCTCTGAGCTACCAGTCTATGGAACGTACATTTACCGTATTTGTAAGCCACAACCAGTTTAGAATTTCGTTTGCACGGGGGTGTTCAGTAACATATTTTCAGCTTTGACATAAGGTGCCAGTCTTACATTAAACCCGATGTTCACTTGCTGTCCAGAGATGGAACACACGGTATATTAAAAAGGGCAGAACTTTCTCTAGGATTTATTAGGCTCTTGGTAAAACATTTTTTTTCCCTGTCCAAATTCATTAGCAAACATTTGGTAAAGCAAATTTTAGATTTACCTGCTAAAAGGCAGTATTTGTGGAGCATTTCATATGCTGGATATTTATACAAAGATGAAGAATGTTGTCCTAAACTGGTACAATCTAGGTCACTAATCACCGGGCATATTAGTAACAGAGGAACTTTCTCTTCTCTCAGTGGCTGGTTGTTTAGGGGTAGTTAAAGCTTACAGTGTTCACATTCTTATGGTTTAAGAAGAAATGTTAAGAGAAGCCTGAGAAGAGTTTTAGGAGGTCTCTCGCACTGTTTTGGAACAAGGTACATCTCCATGTGTGTGTATGCATATGTCAATGAGAATTTAAGGAAACAAAATGCTTGCTTTGACTATACTGAAAATCTCATTAATGGTAATACTACTACAGGAAAATAAAATAAGATTTATGTTTTTGGTTTTTTTTATAAATAAGAAAAACAGTTGGAGCCCTTAGGTCTAGAAATACTTTTGATGCTGTATATAATAATATATATTGCAGGTCACTTCATGGAATCTGGGAGGCACTGGCACTGTATGTGTGTTTTGTGTCTAAATGATGTAAAAGTGATTGGGTGCGCAGATCACGATGTCTGAAGCGTCCAATTTTGTATGAATAATGTGAAATGGGACCTGTTGTTCTAGGCAGAAGTGTATCCATCTAATCCATCTTTCATCTAATATGTAGTGAAATAATATTACACTACATACTGGATGACTTTATATCTGTATTCTTCAGTGGAATTTTTTGGAGACTTGCATTCATCCATGAGTAGAATTTGTCCTTTTTCAGTGACCTAGGCTGTCTGGATTCTCTCCCTTTCCTGATTTTGCTCTCCAATCTTGCTGATGTAACTCTAGCATTTGAGTGAGAAGTCATTAGTAATACTGTGCACAGTTGGGAATGTATTTACATAAAAATAAGGCAATTTAGCATTAAAGGTCCTGTAGAAACTGTGTTGCTTGCTCACTTATAGGCATCTGCACATGATTTGCTATTGTAGAACAAATTATAAAAGTACTCTGAAAAGAGGGCAGAATTTCTGCCCCCAACAAAAACCCTGTAGCAAACTAAAGGATGTTTTATTTTACAGTGACATATACTAATATCTCCACAGCCTACAAAAATTCAGCAATTTCTTTCCAGTAGAAAACACTTCCTTTTAATATTAATCACAACTGATGTGAAGTTTTCAGTATGAAGCTAAACTTTCTCCCATAGTGTATTTGTGTGTGGATATAGATATATATTATACATATACAAACCTACACACGCATATATGCATACCTACATACATGCATATATATTTAATACAGAGAAATATGAACAGAAACATTGCATAGTGCCTGTGATTCTTGGCTTCAGGCCCCTGAATGTATGGTAGCTAGTTAGGCGGGAGTACATGTACATGGCGCTTAGAGGCTGCTTACAGACATTCAAAAAGCCCCAGGTGGAATTGATCTAAGTTACGTGATTTCCTGTAAATGGCATAGTTTAAATCAGTAGTGAACAAAACACACATTTGCCCTTTTGGGGGTAGGGGGTGGAATCTTAGACTGGGTTCCACCATTTTTAAACCAGTCTATGCATGCCAAACTTCTGTTTTGTTGTGGGTATAGACCAGTTTCTGATCACTTACACCGATTAAAAGTATAATGTTTGTACCTGGCCAAAGTGTTTATGTATGTGTAATTTTTGTGTTTAATTGTTACTGTATACCTATGTGTCTCTGCGTGTGTTGTATTCTCTATGTATACTTGCTCTGGGCTGAAACCTGCTATCCCTGAAGCAAATGGGGGGTGGGTTTGAAGGAATCCTCTCGACTCCAGTTCTGATCCTTGCAAGTGGGTCCATTCTGTGCCCACGCTAAGTACCTGTAAAATGCTGGATGGGTCCGCTCTGTAAAATGGGTCCACTCCACAGTAATGACTGCAGGAACACGGCTTTGAGTGGGAACAGAATCCGGCCATTTATTTGCATTGCCTTGTTTTGCTTGGATGACGGATGTGATGGACCTCAGTATAATCTCCTTTACATCCATCATTGACTTTAATAGCGTTGCTTCTAATTTACACCAGGAAGAGTGAGAGAAGAACAGAAATGAAGGGGTTGTGTTCATGAAAGCAAGACAACGTTTCTACATTGTTTTCAACCTGTGCATTGAAATAATTGACCATCATTTTAAAAGTGACATATTGGATGGCGTCATATGGTTTTAAGTAATTTAACAAATATAAGGAGAGTTGGCAGGTCTATACTTCCAAATGAAAAAAGCCGCCTCCCCCCTTGGGGCCAAACGAAACAGCTGCAGTGGTGCATCTTGTAGCACCTAACATTTTCCCCACGGGCTTTTTCATGCATAAGGAATACAGAATGAAAGCTAAAAATGTGGATAAAATAGAGCTACATCTACAAGCATTTAGCTATTGAAAGTGAACGACAGATAGCTTTGAGAAAAAATACTTGTATTTGCAGAAAATGCATTTAATCATGTCCTGCTCAAACCCAATACACAGTCAGACCGCCAGGCACACCATGTACTAATTAACTCGACATGTAGTGGACACTTCGGTAGCAAGAAATTTAGTATTTAGCAGCAGATCTAGTTGTTTTTCTAGAGGGTACACAGCAGAAAAACTCAAAAGAAGAAGAAAAGTAGTAAGTATCTTTTCTATTCTTTAGGCTTTTAATTACTTGGCATTCTTTTATTGCTCAGAGTTAGTTTGTATGAACTGAAAAAAATAAGTTTCAGTGATGCAGGATGAAGCAAATTCATAGGTGTGAAAATAATACTATTTTAGTTCCACGCAGAAAGTAAGCCTGCTAAGTGGCCCTGACTGTAAAAGCTACTTCTAAAATAAAATATAACATGTAACCATACGAATAACCCAACATGGCAAAGATATTGAAGCACAAACAGTCTCCAAAAAAAAATCAATGACGTTCCCCTATCCAATTGGAACAAGTGTTAAAGACCATTAGAGAAATAATTTATTTTATGAGCTCCGAATACAGTTAGATCTATATAAGAGTGATATGATCCATGAGTGTTCACAGAATAGGTTAAAAGCAGAATGAGCACATCTTTCTGTGTATTTTATTTTTCGGACTAGGGTGGAAAGACCTTTGCAGAAGCGACCCTATGTCTCTACATGATCTGTAAAATACCATGGAGACAAAAATTATTCAACTCTGTGTGTGCATGTGTGTGAGAGAGAGTGTGTGTACACCATTCCACAAAAAATACACAACCATTGTGTTTTACTGAATTCTCTGTATTTTTGTTTAAGATGCTCTGAATCTATAGGACAGTATTTGTTTCTTTTTAAAAATACATTTTTTTACTTTATCTAAGAAGGCTACACATTCATTTTCGGACACTTCCTCCTAGGCTGACTTGAAGCCAGAGCACATATAATAAACTGTTGGGTCTTCAGTTTTTCTTCTCTTTTTACAATGAACAAAAGGTGTAAGACACAGCATTCAGTTCTGCAGCTGTTCCTTGTGCATGGAGTTCTCACTGGCATCAATGGGTGCTTCATGCATGGAGTGGGTGCAGGAGTGGGCCCCATGTTCTCAGGTGAGCTGGCTTGGGGCTCCTCTTTTTTTTTTAGCAATGCTATTAGGTATTACAGTGCAGACAGCATTATACAACTTACTGTAAAACTGAACAGTTGCATATTTTGGGGAAGGATCCAGTTTTAAGTAGATCCACAGCACCAACTTAAAGAGCATGAAGTTATTTTGAGACTTAATTTTTAGGTAAGGGGTAATTTTTGATAATTAAACTTTAAATGTGTTCTAATCTATAGCATACTGTAAAAGTGACATCAAAATCCTAAACAGCCTTGCGCAGACAGCCTCATGCTTTCAGTATCAGGTTGTTGGTCATAGCAACTGCATTTGATACAGTTACACATTTAATATATAACATTAATGAGATAGACATGAATGAGCAAAATGACATGCATGAACAAAAAGCTAAAAAAGTAAAACCTGACAACTTTGCAGAAATATTTTTGTGACAGTTTTAATCGCTTGTAAACTTGTTATGAATTATCATTGTTAGTGTATGGATACATGCAGTGTAGATCAAATTTAAGATGATAATGCTAATTTTGGTTATGTATGAATATTCTGTTTTACCAAATGCGAGTCACTGCTTGATACGAAGGAATGACTTATTCCTTTCCTGTGAACCTGAAGAAAATAATCCTTTGCTATAGCATCCCACAATTTTTTTCCATCCTTCTCTCCCAAAGCCACCAGCACTTGATATTTTGAGAGGACTTCAGCACCCCTGAGAGTTAAGTAACTGAACTTTGTTATCCCTGCTTTATGAATGATGAAATTAAGGCATAGAGGGGTGAAGTGTGTTGCCCAAGGCAGAAGTAATCTATGATGAATCAGGGACATGGATGCTCCTGCCTCTGTCTTTTCTTGCTATAAGCTTTCTAATATGCTTGTCTGTTCCTCAGAAAGAGTCCAATCTGTCCAGTCCCACACATGATTCACTGTGTATGAGCGAGAACTTCAAAAATTGGTTTATAGTGCAAACAAAATGGCACTAATGTGAGTTAGCGTTTTTCAAACCCACATGTTATGCTAATTTTTGTACAGTGATAATTCACTTTGCATATCAAACTGGGGAGGAGGGTATATCAAAATACTGTAGACTGTCATGTGCTATTAATATGAATACTTTCTACCTCAGAAGAAAAAATTATTTCAGAGGTGGTTGAAATGATCTCTTCCTTCCTCAAAGAGGACTTGAGGGCTTAACTAAGTTTAATATTTGCCTTTACTCTGTGATCCTCTGCCTGGCCCTGTGGAGGAGTTAAGCACGAGTATTAGTTGTTTTTATTGGAGATTTTTATTGGAGCTGTTCCATATTCATTTTGCAGGCCTTATATAAAAGGAGTCTAAACATTCAAAAATGTGTTCAGGGAAAGACTCTGAGCTTCTGGGAGAATGCTGAGGGCAGATTATATGAGGGCATTAATAATAAAAAATGGAAACCTGCAAACTCAACCCTTCTTGGTACTGCACATTTTTCTGTAGTTGCATATATGCTAGCTACACTCCTCTTCTACCACATGAATAGGGAACAGAGATGGAGGAAGCGAAACAAACGGGTCTTCATTAAATGGGACAGCAGCAGGGGATTAAATATAATGGAAGGTCTGCTTTTAAATCTCCACCTACCTTACACCTAGTTACCAAGCTTCCACCATTGGGGCTAGTACAGCCTTCCTGTCTGAAGCACAGCCTCCCCCTTCTCTGGCTCAGGATGCTTTAACTCTTTCTCTGCCTGATTCCAACCTTCAACTGTGCATTAATATACATTCCTCTGCCCCTGACTCGAAGTGTACACAGAAGCTTGCATGAACTTATGTATCCATACATGACTGGTTAGAAATCATCTTGAGACATAGTTTTGTGGGAGCCAGTACATACAGAACCTTGCTGTACAAAATTCAAAACAAACTTACGTACATCACAGAGGGTTTGTAGGGCTTCACTAATATTTGAAAAACCTATTGGGAACCTAGAATGAAAGATGCCTTCAGAGGGCAGATTGTTACTGTAACTTGAAACCAAATATGGATGAGTTTGAATGTAAAAAACTTGCACCCTTCTATGAGCTAAATGAAGGGTCAATGCCTTTTCTCCTTGCCATGGGCCAGACTTGGCAGAAAGCAATTTCTGGGAGAAGGCAAGAAGCATGCTTCAGGCCCACAGGACAAGGTGTGTTTTGAATAGAGCCTTATCACTTTTTATTAAGGGATGTAGGAGCAGCAGCAATGGTAACTATAGCTGCTTTGATCCATGCTGACTG